>NC_056729.1:1950083586-1950151086 GCF_019279795.1 Protopterus annectens | reverse complement strand
CCTTTTTAGGCAAGGCTCAAATTCTAAACCTACCACCCTAGAACACAAAAAGGAAAAACTAAGGGTAATGCTGCTCAATGCCAGAAGTCTAAATCTCAAAATGCACGCACTCGAGGCCCTTCTCAGTATGGAGAACATCGATGTCTGTGCAGTGACAGAAACCTGGTTCAAGGCTCCTGAGAGCACCCCAGCACTATCAGGTTTTACCTCTTATCATGCGTTCCGGCCCCAAAATCCGGACAATACCAAGAAAGGAGGGGGTATCCATATTCATCAAAGACACCCACACCTCAAGACTGGTGGCAACGCACGATGCATCGGAGACCATCCAGGTGCAATTAACCATAGGCAAGACTGCTCTGCAAATTGTAGCATGTTACAGGCCACCTCACAAACTCAGGAACCTCACATGGCCTTCCTGAAAACACTAGAGGGATAAATGTATCACCAAACACCATCATACTAGGTGACTTCAATTACCCTAATATAGACTGGGAACACTACTCAAGCCCAAACACCCTAGCCCAAAAGTTCCTGGAATTCATAAACTCAAATGCCATGGAACAACTAGTCACCATCCCCACAAGAGGAGAAAACATACTTGATCTCATCATCACGAACATGGGAGCACAATGTTCAACACCGGAAGTATACCCCTCACTGGTAAGATCAGATCACAAACTAATCTCGCTGGAGGTCCTCATCCCACCCCTACCTGAAATAAAAAAGACCACAGTAAAGAACTTCTCGAAAGCCGACTTCACACTTCTAAAGACTAGTGTGGTCTCGCTAAGGCCCCGAGCCGACGGAAAACAGTACTCAAGCCGCTGAATCACTTACAAATGCCTTCTACCAGCACCTGCAGGACTGCATGGATAAGGCAATCCCAAGCAAAACAAAGATTCTTTGTACCAAAGGCAAGCGTCCACTCTGGTGGACCCCAGCCATAAACAAACTCTACAACAAAAGGAGGAAGCTACTACAAGATAGAGCAAAATCCTTAAAAGGTAAGACACCCTTGATCACTATAAGTAAAAACTAAGAGCTCTCATAAAATCATCCAAAGCAAATTTTGAGAGAAAAATAGCTAAAGACTCAAAAGACAATCATAAGGCCTTCTTTAGCTATGTTAGAAACCTGGGAGGAAACTCCCAGATATGCTCAGAACTAGTTCAAAATGATGTGAAGATTACTGATCCTACAGACATTGCCAACATACTGGCTGACAGGTTCAGTGCAAACTTCTCCCCTCCCAAAAGGAGAGATATCTATACCAAGCGATTGCAGCCCCCAAACATCTCCAACGCCCAAGTGAGAACTGCTCTCTCCAAAGCAAAAACACAGCATCCATGGGACCTGATGGTGTCCCCGGCTGTGTGCTCCACGAACTCAACGAGGAATTAAACCCACAGCTAGGACAGCTGTTTAATCATAGTCTTACCTCTGGATACGCACTCCAGGAGTGGCGCACTGCAACTGTGGTCCCACTTCACAAAGGCGGTGCATCCACCGACCCTGGAAATTACCGCCCATTAGCTTGACAAGCCTTATCTGCAAAGCCATGGAGAGGATCATAATGGACCTCATAAATAAAGACATAGGAATTTGCATACTTTGGATCCATCCCAGTTTGGCTTTGTCAAAGGCAGATCATGCCTTCTAAACTTGGTTGACTTTTTCAAACAGTCACCAAAGCCATTGATGAGGAAAGGCAGTCCATACAGCCTACCTCGATCTGGAAGGCCTTTGATACAATACCCCACTCGGGTATCATTGAAAAACTCATCAGCTTAAATGTTAACCCATACATCACAAGATGGGTTGCAAACTGGCTGAGTGACAGAACCCACAGGGTCAGAGTTGCTGGCGCCATGTCAGACTCAAAGCCTGTCACAAGTGGTGTACCACAGGGCTCAGTCCTGGGCCCACTCTTGTTTGGCATCTACTTTTCACAACTACAAGCAAACACAGGAGGGTTATGGCTGACAAAGTTTGCAGATGACTGCAAACTGGGCCATAGTAGAAAACACATCTGACACAGATATCCTTCAGAAGGGTCTCACAGAAACGGATAACTGGTGCCAGAGCCATGGCCTAAAGTTAAATGCCAAAAATGCATAGTCATACCCTTCGGGAAAAACAAGGTTACCCCTAGCTACCAAATAGGTGGCAATCCACTGAGTACAGAAGAAGTTATCAGGGACCTGGGGACCCAGGTTGATAGTAGTCTGTCATTCGACACCCATGTAGCTAAAGTAGTTAGGAAGACCTTCTACATTGCCCACCTTATCATGAAGGGATTCTCATCTAGATCAAGGGAGGTCATAGTCTCCCTATACTCATCACTCATCAGACCAATGATTGAGTACAATGCCCCATTCGGAATGTATCTGACCCGACACTTGCAGCAGCTGGAGAGGCCACAAAGTTCCTCACCAAAAGGATAAAGGGTCTCAAACATCTGTCCTATGCTGCCCGACTGAAAGAACTCCAGCTCTATTCAGTCGCCACTTGCTCAGAGGTGACCTTTGCCTAACATACAAGGCCATGTCAAACCCAGATTTGATGAATATGCTTCACCTCAAAAATCTAGATCCGTCAGAGCCACAAGGGCGGGAGACTTAAACCTCGACACGGCTATTAATAGGACGTGCTGGAGGGATAGATTCATCACCCAAAGACTCCCTATGCTGTGGAATAAAATCCCGGTATATGTGAGGCAGAGCACCTCGCTGGCCTTGTTCAAGAGAAATCTTGACCAATGGATGGGAGATCGCAGATATACCCCAGGGATTACCTCAGTGTCACTGCTCAACAGAGGCACAGCAAAATAATGGGTATAGTTCCCCATACTAAAGGGGTGGCGTAAGCCACAAAACTATGGGCTAGGCTTGTAAATGCCCTCGGGCAGATAGCCTAGTATGAACCTATGAACCTATTAGAAGCAAGATAAGTGAGAGTTTTAGGAGCAGAATGGTGTCTAGTCAGGGTTAGAGCAGGGGCAGAGCCAGTGAGTTAGGAGGTGAGTTTTGAGTTGGGATTTGAAGCTGGGAAGAGTGAAGAGAGTAGTAAGGTTGGAAGGAAGGGAGTTCCAGGCTTTTCCAATTGTGTTGGAGAACAAGGACTCACCTGCTAAGTTGTTGGATTTGCAGGTAGATATTAGAAGTTTGTTAGAGGAATGCAGACCTTTGAGATTACAATAAGGGCTAATGAGAGTCGTGAGTATAGGGGTGCTGGTAGGGCTGTGGTTTCTTCTGGCACTTTTTTCAAAAGTTTAGATACTAACTCATTCTTGAGGCAGCTACCTGGACTTTACCAAACACTATAAGTTAGTTTTGATAGAGCTGGTTTTGCTAAGGCCATTATTCACGGATCCCTAGTGGGCTTCCTTCCTACTCCCTGTCTTTAAATCTTCAGGTACTTTCTTGAATGTATTAGGGCTTTTAGGGGGCTGGTGGCTGAGAGTCTATAGCAGTGGAAGTAGATGCAAAACCACCGAATAAAGGTGTCCAAGACAGGAGGGATAGAATAAAGGTGTCCAAGACAGGAGGGATAGAAGTAAGAGAACATATCTCTGAAAGATTATAAAATGTAAAACAATACAGCTACCACAGCAGAGAGGTTTAGAATAGCTTTAATAAACTTACAAAAACAGTAATAAAAGCACACTGGATAAGCGCTTTTGCATTTAAAACAACGCTCCTTCAGATCCAACTAAAACCAAAAACAAGGTAACTTTTAAACTAATCTCAGCCAATCAGCATTTAATAAATAAGATTAATAAAATTACAGTTTTATTCTCTGCCCTTTAAGGGGCCAGTCTTAAAGGTAGACAACCATTCAAACCTGGATACTTATCGGCTTGCACCCTAAGTATCCATTCTGTTTCAGCCGTCTCAATTAAATTTAAAAGATCTCCACCTCGATTGTTTATTTAAATACACTGTAAAACTCATATTTCTGAGAATAATAGACATAATTTTTCTTTTAGAGTTTTACCAAAGCATTATTTAAATTTGCTCTCCTTATATCATATAGATATCTCAGCATTCCATTCTTTAACATTTTATTAGTTTTTCCAACACAAAAAACATGTACATGCATTGAAAGTAGCCAAATAAAAACCACACGTTCAGTCTTAAAATCTGCATATGCCTTTGGTTTAAATATAAAATTATAGGAAAGATGCTGAAAAAGCTGTTCCATAAAAGTGACTGAACAGGTGTTGGTGCCTAATTTAATCTTGTCCCTTAAATTAACAGTTCTCCTATTGTTATCACATAGCTACCTTTTCAGATTAAAACTATTGTTAAATAAAAAAAAATGGAGGTATTGTCAACTATCCCAGCTGTTCTAGTATCCATAATTAGAATTCTCCAATTCTTCCAAATAATGTCACATGTAGGACTTGCATCATTGGTAAATCTAATGGCAAATCTAACACTAGGTCCATTTTTCTTTTGAAGTATAGCATTACCATAGTTTGGTCTAGTATAAGAGGAAAAACGGTTTAACAGAAATATTCTTCGTTTTAAAAGCCTCTTTTTTTTTCATTGATTAAAACTTGTTTTATCATACCCCGTGTAAAAAAAAAAAAAAAAAAAAAAAACTCTTGCAAACAATGTTCTTGCAAAATTCTGTATCTCCTGTACAAAGTGTGGATATGCTCATAAATTGACTCCTAATAATGTTCAAATATATATTTAGGATGCATGTTATGTCCAGCTACTATACTATTTCTCCAGCAATCTTTTCGATACATAGAAGTATTAATTCTATATGAAAAGATGTTCATCTAGAAAAATCTCTATTAGTATGGGGCACTTGTACCATAAATTTAAGTTTATTAAAGCTATTCTAAACCTCTTTGCCATGATAGTTGTATTGTTTTATGTTTAATAATGCTGCTGTTTGTGCAATTACGGCTTTTGTTTGCCTCCTAATTGTTGAACTTTTTCTTACCTCTAAAAGACTATAATATCTTTTTTGCACATCAGAAATCTGTTTTGATTTCCATTCAAAGTGTTTCATCATGTTACAGATGGTTTCCTCAAGTGAAGCTTCTTCAACAGGGTAATCTGGGAAACGTGAATCTTTGTCAGAGGCCACTTGGCCTGGAGAATGGATCAAAAAAGAGTGGTCATCAGTCTTGCCTCCTCATTCTAAATGTATATTTTGGGGTGTTGCAGGAGCATGAGCAGATGATGCAAAAGATGGTGGTGCTCGAGTGCCATTATGTTCTTGAACAAGCCCTCGGAGAAATCCATCCACTCCTTTGGACGTCTGGGGAGAGGAAACATTTAGTTTTCTGTTTTTCCTTTTTAGGTGTGACATCCACGTTCACAAGTTACAGAGGTTCTAACCACTGACATACCTCAATAAGAAACCCTGGTATTTCCTCTAGCAAAATTTGTGGTTTACAGGTACAAACTGAAGGAAGAAAATCCCATCTGTAAGGTTAAAACTTAAGACTGGTAAATCATACAATTCTTATAATCGAGTTCTGCACCTAAATAGAAAATGGTGTGTGAGTGGAGATCCTTGTAGGGAATTACAGTCACCTATTTAACATCTAATAACGTACCAAACATCAAAACTAGTTAAAGAAAAGTCCACCCCCCACAAAAAAGTAAAGTTCCCCAAAGGGAAACTTATCTGAGCCAATGAAGGCTAGTGATACCACGACTATGCATAGAACAGACTTATGGGCACAGGACCTGCATTGACTGGCCACGAGATAGCCTGAGGTTTTACGGTCTTGTTTCCACTTACTTACCCTTATGACCAAAGGCTTGGGTCATACCAACATATGGCTTTATAAATGATTTTGGCTTTGGTACCCCAGCTGGATGTCCGTGTTGTCTGTGATTCTAGATCTTAGAAGTAGGGAGCAAGGGACATGCAAAAACTTACAAACTATCAGAAACATGTCTCTGTTTTATACGAAAGTGGTGCAGCTGCTTAAAGGATGATAGGATAATACTATGGAATTTCAGCAGGAAATTTCAAATAAAAAGTACTTAGCATCATTGTAGTCATCTGTTATGACTGAAGTAATAAATCATGGAGGGGCATTGTATCTATCTTATCTACACTTTAGCAAACATTTCATAAATGTCAATAATTCAGGATTGCATAACAAGTTTCTGGCTTCAGTCAAAGCCTTCTGCAAGACTTGGGGAATTTAAATACTCTCTTACTTGGATGATCTGTTAATACTAATATCTTCTCCACAAATCCTTTTGCTCTTTCTCAGCTTTGCCATGTCCCTACTCTAAAGTCTAGAGTTCTTTATTAAATTTAAGAAATCCAGGCTAGAGCCATCCCAAGACCTTGTCTTCCTTTTCTGCAAGATAGACACCAAACTCATACAGACTTTCCTGCCTTTGGACAAGGTACTGTTCATCAGAAGTACTTTCAGTGCACGTTCTTGTTTTTCACTACAGAAAGTTGTTCTAAACTGTAGTTGCCAGCAGTGGCTGCTATGTACCATCACATTCCCTTAAATCCTTTGGACAACACTTTTGGATTCTGTCTTCCTTTGTTGTTCGACCTGTGTGAGCTCCAGCAACATCCTGTCAATATGAACTCACTTGCATTAACTTCCCTCCCCAGATGTGCTTACCTTAGGATCATAGGAAGTTACTAGGCTATTGGCCCTGAGGCCCTTACAAAGCTAGCCAAGAATTTAACCCATGTTCCAACAAGTCAGCACCCAGTGCCCTTGTCCAGCAGAGAGACAGGTGGAATCCCAGGTGTGTATTTTTTGTACCCCATCCAGTTATCCAGGTTGTGCTTAAAAAGGGTTAATTGAGGTACTCTGCTTGACGTGGAGCGGGTGTCTGTTCCACAGAAGGAGAGTCTCTGGGACACAAATCTGTCCCGCCAACAATTCCTGTTGATGTCACAGACCAGGTTGAGGTTGCGTGTGCGGGTTACTCGAGTGGAGCTTCTTAGCTATGATATTTGGTAGTCTCTTTCCTCATTTAGGACTGAATGAGAATTTATTCTTGTTCTTGTCCCATTCGTATTACATTTCCTGTCTCGTCCTGTCCTGTGCCTTAATGTCCCAGTATTCTCATTCTACTGTTATTTTAACAGGGCACACAGTACTCATTGCATGCAAATCATATCTACATTGTTAAAATGACTGTGTAAGGTTCTGCTTTCAAATGTCAAAATATTAAATTATCGAATTTCAGTGTCTCGAGACAACAGTCTTGAAAATGCAGTTGTATTCGTAAGTTCGAAATAACGAATCTTAGAATGTCAGCGGTGTAGTACTTACTTGTGGTGTGGTCTTTTGTAAATGTTATGCTGTCCCCTTAAGGTATAGAGGTTTCTGGGGATGTCAATATGGTGGGTGATGTATGGAAGCTTCATGTAGGTGTGTAGTGTTTTAAGAGTTTTGTGTAGAAATGTTTTATGTTTTAATGGAATAGGTTGGGGTAGTTAAGTAAAAGTTTGTGTGTGTTAGTTTTAAAAGTGGAGATTTTTGTAGATGTCTAGTGTGTTTGTTTCTAGTGGGTATAAGCATGAATGTATGCAGTGGAAGTGTAGGTGTAGGGTGCATTACTGTAGGTTTTTTTTGTGGTAGGATAACCTCGGAGGAGTTGTATAGAATTAGCAAGGGTTTTGGGGGTGCAGGGGGCCCCCCCCTCCACTTATATGTAGATATCTATGGTTTTGTTGGTGTGTGTTGTTTTGGATTTTGATGGTGTAGGGAGGGTGGTCGTGTTTTTGTTTTATTTGTATGTTGGAGGGTACAAGTGAAAGCAGAACATCTTATACTGAAAATTTGGTGTTATGAACTTTCAGTATAATGACATTCGGTTTTCTAGCATTTCATTTTAGTGACTTTTCGTGATTGTCGTCTCGAGATACTGAAATTCGATATTTCAGTATTTCAAGATTTGAAAGTAGAACCTTGTGTAAACATTGAATGGGTGGAAATGTTTAAGAGAAGTACATCCCTGTTTTGCATTTAGGTCTGTGACCACCCACCCCAAATCTTTCAGTGTTGGAGGGCTTCTCAACATACCTGCTTACTAAATACATTAATTCCAGAGTCATTCCCTTGGAGTTGGGAGCATTTTTTTAATGAAGTTAAATATTCCCTCAGAGTTGGTATAATGACTATGCAGGGCCAAGGAAAGCAGAACCTCTCCCCTAGTACTGAGAAAACAGGGTGAAAAAGTCACCCTGTAAAAACAATGAGTTTTCTTTTTTGTTGTTTAATTTCTCACGTACTCCAAGAATATGTACTTGTCTTATTTATGGTTCAAAAAATGTTGGAATATAAGTTCAAGTCTGTATTATTTGAAAGAATATTTTTTTTAAGTCCTAAGACTTTAAGTAAGTTCATAGGTTCATAGGTGTGTACTAGGCTAATGGCCCTGGGGTCTTTACAAGCCTAGCCATAGGATTAGCCTGGCATAGTTCCACCCAACCTTAGTTCCCAGTGTCTCTGTCGAGTAGAGCCACTGGAGTTATCCCCAGGGTGAATTTTCTGTTTCCCCATCCACTCATCAAGATTTCTCTTGAAGAGAGTCAGCGAGGTGCTGTGCTTGACATTTATGGGCAGTCTCTGGGTTATGAACTTGTCCCTCCAGCATGTTCTGTTAATTGTGGTATTGAGGTTGAGGTCTTTGGAGCATGTTGTGCGGAGGGATTGGGATTTCTTTAGATGTTGCATTTATAACAGAGCTGGGTCAGACATGGCTTTGTAAGTCGAGCAGAGATTGCCTCTAAGTAGGCGATATGAGACAGAGAATAGATGGAGTTTTTTGAGTCTCTCCGTATAGGGCAAGTGTTTAAGGCCTAGGATCCTCTTAGTGGGATACTTTTGTGGCCTCTCCAGTTGTTGCAGGTGTCTAGTGAGGTACATGCCAAATGAGGGAGACCATGACCTCTTTCTTCCTGGATGCAAAATCCTTAGTAATGAGATGTGCCACATAGAAGGACTTTCTGGCCACAGTGGCAATGTGGTGATCAAAAGAGAGGCTGCTGTCAAACCTGTTTTCCCAGATCTCTTATAACGCCTTCTGTGTTCAGTGGACTACCATCAATGTGGTAATTCATGGGAACCGTAAAACATTTTTTGGCATTGAGCTTAAGGCCATGGGTCTGACACCAGTCATTGGTCACAGTGAGGCCATTCTGTAGGATGTCAACATCACTTGAGGAGTTAATAGCTCCCAACTTGCAATCGTCTGCAAACTTTGTCAGCCAGAGTCCCTTTGTGTTGGGCTGAACTTCAGAGAAGTAGATACCAAACAGGAAAGGACCCAGGACCGAACCCTGTGGGACTCCACTTGTGACTAATCATCAGTCTGACTTGGAGTCAGCTACTTTCACATTGTGGGTTCTATCTGTGAGCCAGTTTGCAACCCACCTAGTGATATAGGGGTTGATGCCAAGCTTAGTGAGTTTTTCTATAATTCCTGAGTGGGGAATGGTATCAAAAGCCTTGGCCAGATCAAGGTAGGCTGTATGAACAACTTTGCCTTCATCCACAGCCCTGGTGACTGACTCAAAGAAGTCGACCAAATTGAGCAGGCATGGTCTACCCTTCACAAAACCAAACAATGTGGGATCCAGAGTTTCGATATTCCCTATATCCTTGTTTATTAGGTCCATGATGATGTGTTCCATAGCTTTGCATATCAGACTCGTCAGTCTAATGGGGTGATGGTTCCCAGGGTCTGTAGTTGCTCCTGCTTTGTGTAGAGGGATGACTGTAGCAGTGCGCCATTGGCAGGGGCAAAGCCTGAGGTGAGGCTGTGATTGAACAGGGCACACAGGTGACGTGTCCGTTCACTCTGTAGTTCATTTAGAACATAACCAGGGATATTGTCAGGTCCCATAGAAGCTGTATTCTTGGCCTTGGACAGTGCTGTTTTAACCTGTGCAGTAGTAATACTGCGTGCCTGGCAATCTACTGGTGGTATGATTGGTCCTTGGGGGGGGGGGGGTAAGTTGGCACTGAATCTGTTGCCCAGTATACTAACAGTATCTTTTGGCTCGGTATAGGAGGCGCCATTGTGCAGTAGCTCAGAGCAAATCTGGGTATTGCCATGGAAATTCTTTACATAACTATAGAAGACCTTGTGGTTGTCTTTACTACCTGCTGCAATTCTGTTTTTGTATCTAGCTTTAGAGGATTTGATGAGGGATCTCAACTTTTTGTTGCGGCAGATAAGGGAGTTTTTCCAGTTTTGGGACTTCACCTTACTCCGCATCAGTTTCCTCCTCCTGTTGTAGAGTTTGTTTATGGTAGGGGACCACCAGATTGACTTCCTTTTTTGGAGGAGAGTGTCTTGGTTCTATTGGGTATGGCGAGGTCCATGCATTTGTGTACATAGAGTGCATTGTTGTATGATTCTGTGGTCACGCAACTATTCTCCATTTGCATTCACCATAAAAGTCTTGTGAATTTTTCATTTACTTTCCTTTTTTTTTTTCCATTTGTATAAGTATTTGAAAGGCGGTTTACTGACATTTAAATCTCTGTTTTCAGTAAATAGTAGCCTATCATTAATTAAATTTCCTTTATCATTTTCTGTGCTTTGGTTATTTTGTACAGCTTATATTAGGTATTGAAAGTATAAAGCAGAAATGTTAACTATCAGTTCTTTATACGATTTTCATTAGTTTTCAAAATTTCACTGTGGCTGTTTATTCAATATGTTTAGAGTGCGAGTAACTATGTTAAAATGGGAGTCTGACTCTGTTTGCCACCAGGTATTAGCCACATGTTTAATACACTGCTTACTCTTCTCACAGACTACGTTTGTCTGTCTGAAACGTACACATTCATCTGAAAATTCTGTCTACCTCAACATCTTGAAGCACTAATGGTTTATTATCAGTCATCATTTTTATAAGTATATCTGAAATAATCTTGTTTGTTGACTTTCTATATTGCCCCTGCTGTTTTTTTTTTATTCATTTAGATATCAAAGCCTGCTATTTCTTCTCCCTTTTGGTTTTAATGTAAATGTGTTGTGTTGACTTTTGAGGCCTTCAGATTTTTGCCATTGTTCTTCTGACATGTTTAATATTTTCTGTATTTGGTTGTCAAACAAGTTTGTCCTGTGTTGGATGTGGTGGGTTTGTGTACAGACTACCTAAGGTCTTCTGTATTCAAGTTTGTAACAAGTAGATAAAAATGTTTCCTCTCTAGTCTGTCTGCCTTCCTTCATGTTACTCTTCACGCACTCCAGGATATTTGTTAATACTGTCAAGAGTTAAACCTACTTTTATTGTGGAAGCTGTAAGATGAGGTGCCTTGTTTTTTAAATTGTTGGCTGACATTTGTTCCTCTGTTGCACAGTATATCCCCTTTTCACCATCCCACTTCTGCCTCCTTATTTTGAGTATCTAAATATGAAGCTACTTAATGTACCCACTTCTGTAGTGTCCTAGTGACAGTAATTTGATTTATTCCTTTGGTTAAGAATGTAATTTTCACATTCCACTTTCCATTCCTGCCCTTGCTTATTACAGGAATTTCTTAAAACACTGGTGCTGCGGTAGCGTTGTCGCCTCACAGCAAGACATTGTCGCGTTCGATTCTCAGCTAGAGCGTCTTCTGTGTGGAGGCATGCGTGAATGGGCGTGCCTTCGTTGAAGGTTGTGCGTCAGGGCTGGTAACTCGGCACGTAAAAATCCACTACCAAACAGCGGACCGGAGTTCCGCTGTGACGACCCCTAACTGGGATAAGCCGAAAGACGCAACAACAACTCAATTCTTCAGTCTTTATATCTTCCAGATAACTCAGAAAATATTTCTCCTCCTGTATGTATTATTTAGTTATTTAGTCTGTTGAAAACTGTACACCTGAATGTAATTTTTAAGCTGTGCTGTTTCATAAGGTATTATTCCCATCTACATTGCACAAGGACTGGTTGCATTCCCTTTCCTGTCTCTCTTCTGTTCACATAGTCTGTTGATAGACAATCTATTCCTGTGGCTTAGAGGATGCTAGGCTTATAAGGGCCTCGGAGCCAGTAACCTAGTAACTTACTGTGCTCCTATGATACTTTGGGGTAAAGACTCCCTTGGTCAAGCAGAGAATTGACTGTACTCTTCCTAACTCGGCCTGTGGACTGCCCAGTGTTGCCGTCTGACCTCAAGTAAATAGGGTGCCCACAAATCAAGAAAAATGTTGGTATCTAGAAGGCACTAATGCATATGTCTGATCCTCATGCACTGCAGCACTTCAGAGTGTTTACGAAAGTAAGGATAAAAAAGAGGACGGAGTAAACACCTTCTAACAAGTCAACAAATGTAATAACAGGAAAATTAGCGTATAGAAGGTGAACAAGGCAGTGTCATCCAAAAACACAAGTAGTCGGTGCAGATTGCAGTTGATATTCTGTTTAAGGCGGGAAAGACTCAATTAAACAATTACAATTAATTAGCATCCAGCTCCACTTTGTCGTTATCAGGTTTATTTATAGAGACTTTCTTTGTCATATATGTTTCAGCAATATTTCATAGTATTAAGTTTAATATTTTTCTACCCTTTTTGTATGATGCATTATGGCTATCTGGGAAGTATTTTTAAGTATTATATGCTTTTTAACCTGCTTTTAATATGTTACGAATGAGTGACGTATTATTCTTTTAACTATTGTAATTGTTTAATTGAGTCTTTCCCGCCTTAAACAGAATATCAACTGCATTTTAGCTATGTTTGTATGTGAGTCTGAAGAAGCCGTGTAGGTGAAAGCGCTTACTCAATAAAGCTGCCTTTGTTATTATAGCTGCATCGCTTGAAGAGTGGTTTATTGGTGGAGAGAATTGCATACTATTTGATCTGCACCGACTACTTGTGTTTTTGGATGACACTGCCTTGTTCACCTTCTATACGCTAATTTTCCTGTTACTTCAGAGTGTTTGCTGCATTGTAACATTTCACTTTTTTGTTATTTTCTTGAAAAAGTAGTTCTTGGACCGAATGTGATAGCGAGTGCCATATTTAAGGTGGTAGTTGTGAAATTATGAATTGGTTCATTTAGACACTTTTGCCACTCTCTTATAACAAATGAAAATATTATACCTCATACATGGAGGCATTATTTATTTATTTGTGTGTTTAGTTTAATTCAGTTTCTTAACCTGGTATATCAACTGATTCAAAGGCAGAAACTAGTTTAGTATTCAAAACCATAAGGTGATGGTGTTTAACATGGCACACATTACTGTATGTAATGTGTGTATTATTACTAATATGCCATTCGGATTGGTAATATGGTGTATAATATCAGTAAAATAATAAATATGTGCACAGAATATCCAAGAACATGGTTACATTGTGTTGAAGGAGAATTGCAAAAGTAACTGCATTATTTTGGTTGCCAAAAGTTATTTACATAGACGCATTACTTTCAGGCTGCAAAGTTTGTGGATTACTGACATGAAAGTACAGGCTTTCCAAGCAGGTAGTTAGGATAGCTGATAATGAAACAGTAGCCAGTGTGTTTAACGCTTGCGTATTTGCTTAGTTTGACTAGATCAGGCTTAAGATCCTTTTTTAAATGTTAGAATGTCAAGTGCAGCTTGCCATCTGGGATGTCATTCTAGTAGGTAGGTGCCATTTTTGGTGAGGGCAGTTTTGGTTAGGACTAGCTTGAATGGATTTTAAGTAACTGTAGCTGGTTGGTTCTTCAACATGAATGCACTTGGTTCCTTTAAAAGAGTATTGATTTTAGTGGTGGGCAGTTTTGATGAATAAGCTGTTTGTAGTTTTGTGTTTAGAATTAGGGAGACCCTAGCTTGTATAATTTTGATGTAATGTGGCAGTGATGCTCCCTAAAGTTTGTCAGGTGTTAACATGATTAATACATGGGCAAAGATGGATGCAGTGCCTAAATATTCTGTAAAGAACTGTTTGTAGTGCTGGAAAAACATGCTGGACAGGTACTTAGAAGTATATGTCTTACAGGTATTTTATTATTGTTTTTCTTGGTAATACACTTTTGGAGTATGCTTGCTTAGCCACAACAAACCTGAAAGTTCAACCTGACTTGAAAACTGTCATAATATTAAAGAAGCATTAAGGTTCTGTGCTGTTCAATGTTATGGTTGTAAAAGAAAAATCAGAGTATGCAGCAGTGTCTTAGCTCATTGTACTGCAAACGGCAGACTTCGACCATTGAAGCAGCAACTAGCAGGAATTATTACAGAAAATAACTTAATACAGTATTGTCCTTATAATCCCTAAATATACAACCACAGGCAATTAATGAAGAATAACGGTGCTGCATGAGTATGTCATTGGCATTTTGAAAATATCAGATTTATTTTTATTTATGCTTCTAGATCCCTGGAGGCTTAGTTGCACTTCTGCTACAAGTAAGGTTGTCATTTTTAATGCAGCCATGATATATCCCATATGTCGTATATGTTTTTTATGCTTTTGACAAGGTAGAGAGGGAGTGAATAAAGTGCTTATGTTGTCAGTGGCCTTCCTACCATCATTTATTCCTTTTATTTCACAATATATTGCTTGTAAACAAACTAAAATTCCAGCTGGACCTTGATGATGAGCCACATTCTCAGATGACTTGGACCTTAAACATTGTGTTTTGAAAAGCTACCTTTTATTAGTAGCCACCTTTATTTATAAAAAATAATGCCATCAGAATAAAGTCCATTTCAGATGCTGCTTTTGAACATTTAAGCTTTGTTTCTACTTCAAGGTTTATAACTACTCTGAGTAAATTTTTGGATTGCAAACCTTTCTCGTTCTTCCACTTAATGGCTGTATTGCAATGATACAGCAGTTTGCAGTTTAGAAAACGTATTAATATAAATCTACACATCATTTAACAGAAGCTGCATGTGTCCATTTGCATAACTTCAGTGTGAAATCTGTGGCTTTTGATTCATGGCATGCATAGGTTGCTGAAAGGTGACTACACAGTGCTGCACAAGAATTATATGACAGAATGCCTTTTGCATCTTTTCATATGGGACATGAGTAAAGGGAGGCAGCTGGCATATATAAAGCCATGTCCTTGTTGAGCCTGATGAGGCTTTGCTTAGCTGTAAGTCGCATACTAAAAGCTGGTCCAAATAAAATGATTTGTTGTTGTATTAGATGAAGTACATGTGCTGCTATAGTGTTAACATTAATCTTAGCATGGAAACATGCAGCAGCAGCATAGTGTAAAGAAAACGGGTTAGCTTTCTCTTACCACTTATTTAACCCCACTACTCATCACATTCATTACATGTTTGTGTGTGTGTGGGGGGTGGTTGTTTGCTTTTTGGAGCAATGTGTTTTAATCTATATTTTTGTATGCCATAGTTTTGACCACATACCTTATTTGCCTGTTTTCCATGTATCCTTTGATAAGTACCTGTGAGGGTCATTAGGTCTCCTAACCGACCTAGGGAGGTAGTGGGATGATAGGTTGACCCTGGCTGACTGAGGGTTATGGGAAAAGTTTTTTTCTTTCTATATACAAGATGCTTTTTGAGAACTCAACGTGCACTGGTGCTTATGTGCCATCTTGAAACTTCTCTTTGTGTGAGGTACAGAAGAGCCCTGCTACACTTCGGATAAGCTCAACTTTGATTAGGGTTAACACCTGTCCCACTTTGTGAGGGACAGTCCCTCTTTGGGCAGTTGTGTCCTGACAAAAAAATTTAAAAAATGGCAAATGTCCTGAGATTTTAGGACAAAATTATTTCCTATATTTTATGTAATAGTTGCATAAAGCAGTTATTCTGTATCTAAAATACTTAAATGTTATAAGAAACAGAATAAGCAACTAAAATGCTACAAGAATAAGCTTTTATTTAGGCAAAAAAGTTAAGTTCTATCCTTTGTACTGACCGTGGGTATGTGTCGGCCTGTAAAATCCGATGTTTTTACTGAAAATGTCCCACTTTGGCCATTTGAAAAGGTTGCAACCCTAACTTGGATTCTTCTATTGTAATGTGCCCCAGTTTTTTTTTATAGAGGTCATTAGAGCAGCAAGATCCCCACACAAATCGCTTTGTTAGATATGAGTGCCTTCTGTTTACTTTAGCTACTCATATGTCTGACTAGCTTTTCTGCATGAAATTTGCTAAGTAAGCACAGATTGCTGGCAGTATAGAGTAGCTCTTAACACCAACAATGTGATTTTAATACTGTTTGGATAGCTTCTAAATAGGTCGGCTCACAGGTAAAATATAACATTACTGAATTCTAACTTCTACCGTCTTAGAGTTCAGAACAAGGAGGCCTTAAAAGCTAAAAAGCTTGGCTGTGTGCTAGTTTAGTAGACATTTAGTAAGATTGCTTCTGCTGCATGACAGTTGTTATATGGTGTGTTAGGAATAAAGCCGTGCATTATTCATATCCACACTGCTGCAACATTAAGTTACAAGCTTTAACTGTCAAAGCCACAAATAAAATGGATGACTGTAAATTAAAGATTTTTAGGTATGTATAGTTTGCAGAATAACTCTATATAGTAACACTGTGTATGTTTGCAGATTTTCGTTGCCCTGAATTAATTTATCTTAGTGTTATTTTATCACACCAGAAATGCTTTAATTAGATATCTCTGTTTTTTTCATGATTGCCTGATATTTCAGCATGCTGCTTGTGTAGTGTTCTGTGACTGTAAACACTATAACAGTGTCTGAATCTTAATGTGATACAACACTGTCTATATCTCTTTACTGTGCCTTTTGGCCTGGGTCATGGTCATGGAGGATTTGTACATCAGCCCACCTCCCTAGTAACAAATAAGTGCATCACCTTGCATTCTGAAATATATGCCATTTGACCATATTGGTATTGTATACGAGTAGGTTGCATTCAGACAGGCATACTATTTACTTATGGGTGTATTGCAGCCACAGATGCATACCATTTGAACATACCACTGTTTATGTGCATATGGGTTTTTTGTGTAAGGAAATGCACAACACTTAGTATGTCGCAGTGATAGATACATGCTGTTTAAACATACTGTTATTTATGTATGGATATGCCCTTAATTATGCAGTTATGCTGATCCATTTTGGGCATGACCTTATCCTGTCATGGCCCCAAGGTTACTGTGACAGAGTAGTGGTTTAACTACATTCAGCAGCAGGAATAAAATACAAGATGAAGCTGTGAAGGGCTTCTTGGGAGCTAGGCAATTTTTAGTCATTAGTGTGAGACTCCCAACTGTTTCCCCTAAGAGGCTGAGGTTGTGATAACCTAGGAATTTATTTTCCCTATGACAGTGCACCTTCATAGTTGGTATATATAAAGAGTGGGGACACAGGGTGTAGGGAGGAGCTTGGCCCCTTGCAAAAATATTTTTTCTACAGATTTTTATTATTATTATTATTGAGAATGGTGTTTGCTGTTTTTCTTTTGTTACTTTGTAATTATAATTACGAAGGTCAACCATTAGTGAGTTGATGTTTTGTGGAGCCTGGCATTTTGCTTTGTAGTTTTGCTTTTCAGAGTTCCCAATCTTGACAGAAAATTATTGAATTCCTTATCTTGAAGTTTAGTCCCTGTTGCACATTCTGATACTCTGCTCCTGGCTAAGAGGGTGCACACAGCCTCTGTGCTCCCAGTTCTGTTCTTCCCGTTGTAGATTTTATATCTTGAGACAAGAATGCGCTGTAAGGAAGATGACCTTGTTTAATACCCAGAAATCCCAGAGCATTATTACAGTCATCAGATTGCCTGCTGGAACCCGAGCCATTACTCCCTAGAGATGTGCACAGTAGGAAGGAATAGCACAACTGACAGCATTTCAACACGGAAGAAGGTGAAAAACTGAATGCTATCCTGCCTCTCTAAAGATGGCAATGCTGGTGGGTGGCCATCACAGGAACTGTACAATATCTAGAATGTCACTGTCACCTTCATGCAGATATTTTGATTGTGTGTGTGGCTATATTGTTTTAAAGGACTTGGATAGCATGAGAAGTTGGGTGTGAAGCAAGCGGTTGAACCTAGATTTAAAGTTGTGTAAATCCATATGACTAGTGAACCACATTAAGAACCTGTTGTATATAAGGGTTGCTATAAAGGTCTTTTCAGTTAAGTGCACTTTTATTTATTACTCTGTAAGAAATGTGGTATAATTTTATCTGAGCTTCATTTCCTGTTCCTTCAACACCATTTTGCTTTATAATAGTGGGCATATAATGTTCTGAATGAGCTTGGGGATTAGGATGTCCAAGATTTGGTCATGCATGCCCTTGAAGAGAAGCCAGCCTGGCTGATCAAAATTTGAGGAGAGGAAGTCTGCAGATCAAAGCTAATACTGCTGTGAAGTGAATTCTGCAGGCAAGTTTTTTCTCAGAAAATCACAGCAGCTCATCTGAGGGCACTCCCAATATTTCCTTTAGAGTCCGCTGATGATGCACTGAATGACCTGCATGCCTCAGAGGGCAAAGAGTGTGTGGCTGATTTCCCTTTGTACCTAAATATAATATATCTTTCAGCAGAGATGCTGTTAGAGGTGAACTGTTCAGCTTAGCCTTTGATTTGTATACCTTTTTTTAATGTTGACTAATAACCCATGCTCTTGAAATTGTTTATAAACGCAGAAAAGTTTTATTTTAACAAACTTAATATGCACTGGGGAGGTGAAACTTTAGTTAATGTGTGTATTTTGAGAGGTGCTGTAACTGTTGAAGTTGTACTCCACTGAAGACCAAGATTGACAAAGATATGGGATGTGTACTGTAGTAGATCCTTCCAAAAATAGGCAAGTCAACATTAATTTCCATAGTGCTCTGAATCACAACCTTCAGTATAGAAGAGTAGTGGATGTTCATCATATTGATTCCTGATGCAGTAGCCTTATCTGTATGGGTTATATCCTGCCAAGAATACAACAGCTGGCCAGCTTCCAAAATTTCAGGGTACCTTTCATGTGCCCAAACTGTCAGGCAGCTTGAGACAAGTTTTGGGTGCAGAACCCTTCAGAACTTCACTGCCACTGAAAAGTACACCCCCATAAGGCTTTCAGTGATCGACTGTCGGCTTGGTGCTTCCCTTTACTTGGTAGATAAATTCCCTTTTGGGGGGGGGGGGGGTCTTCCATTTTCTAAATACTATTCATTCTTTCACTTTTCTGTTCAGGAAAGTTATTTTAAAGCTAAGAAATGTTATGTTGTCCTATCTCGCCTTCATTCTTACTGGATCAGCTCCGAGCCCATCCAGTAAGAATGAAGGCGAGATGTTATGTTGTCCTATCTCGCCTTCATTCTTACTGGATGGGTTTGGAGCTGATCCTCTGCTCCAACTCAGCCAAATACACTAGCTCGAAGTCTTTCACTTGGTTCGTGGCTAAATAGGTATCCCATCATGCAGTGGTGTAATTCTCAGATCTCGTTTGACGTTTGACTAGTTTGGATGCTCTCTCCTTGGCCGTGGCTAAGTTTTTTTTTAAATTTATATATTTTCTTGTATTTAGCTATCATATATATATAATTAGTCTATTTTGGGTAGTTTGTATAGCTTTTTCTTCTGTAGTTGTGTGTGCTGTTTAATCTGCTGCTGTGTTGTTGCTTGCTGGCCGACGTTTTCCCCTTTTCCCATTGATTTTTGTCTGTAGAATAGTGTTTAGAGTGTATATTCCCTTGTCTGTCTATTGTAGCTCGTTTTAGTGAGAGAGCTAAGTGCCAGTTTAATTTAGAGGGTTTGTCCTGTGTCTCTCTTGTTCTAGCTCTACTAGGTCCGTTTAAGTTAGAGGGCCTAGTGACCGTTTAACTTAGAGGGCAGAGCTGTTCCTTTTGTTCCCTTTTTTCTTAATAGATGTGTAGTGTTAGAGTGTAACAGAAATTTAAATATTGTGTGCGTTAGTTTCTTATAGAAGTGTGTTTTAGTGTTTACTTCTTTGTTGATATAATAGTTGTTTTTCCTGCTTAAGATGTCAAAGAAAAGTAGAGAGAAGGAACCTAAGCCTTTGGGCTTCAAAAAGCGCTAGAAATGTTCTCAAAAGATGTCCATCACTGATGGAAATAATATTTGTGTTTATTGATGGGGGCCATTCACCTCCAAGAGATATGCACGTTCTGTCTTTCTTTCAGCTCCCATGTCTTACAGGAAAGAAAGAACAAGCTTATTCTTAAAGGACTCCTGAAACCTGCTTTTGATGAAGCTTTACAGAGCTCATCTTCTTCAAATAACTCTCCTAAAGGTGACAAGCCTATGAAAAGACCATCTTCTTCTTCGGCTCATTCGGAACCACCTCAGAAATTGACAAACCCCCCTGAAACATCAATCTCTTCAGCTCCACAGCCTTCGGAACCAAGAGAGATCATTGACAAATTAAGTCTTTGGAACCGAAAGAGACTACTTTTCGGAGCTGGTCTACTGAAGTACTACCAGTCTCCTCTACCTTGAGATCTCCCATATTGGAGAGATCTCGCTTTCCAACCCTCTCCTTCAGGTCCTCTAGGAGGTTATCGGACAATGACGTGGAAAGGGTGGTGTGCAGACTTTTGAAGTCGCCGGCACTGGCTAAATTGTTTTCGGCTCCAACCCAACCGGTTTTGGAGCCATCCAAGACTGTTACATCCACGACTATTCCTGCTCCAAGCCAAGCTGGATCTTCGGAGCCGGAATGCCAGATACCACTTGTTGTAGACTCTTTGGTTCAGAGACCTCTCCAGGAGATTTCATAACCGATCCCTGCTCTGACACACTCTGTGCCATCCAGAGTGTATAGGAGCCGAAAATCTCCAGTCGGCCTCGGGGGGGTGGGGGGTGGGGTGGCTCAGACCTAAGTTTCTTTGGTTCTGAGTTTACCTCTCTGTGCTTCGGCTAGGCTGAGTACGGCTCCTACATCTGACTCGGAGCTGATCTCCATGGAGCCGGGGATTCCCTCTGTTTCCTCGGAGCGGGGGGAATCTGTCTTCAAGCTGATGAGTGTGCTGTCCCCACCTACAGCTCTACACAAGGATACTGGTATTCTCTCCCCAATGCACCAGCGTCTGTCTTGGCACCAACCCATCCACAGGACAGCAGAAATCCAGAGAATCAGGAAACCCCATTGGGCGAATCCCACTCTTCCAAGTCCTCCCCAGAATACCCTTCTGAGGAGGCTCCTTGAAAGAGAACATGCAAGAGGAAGCATATAGACTCCCCTGATGAGTCCATCACCTCTGACACTGACCTCAAGGAGTCAGAAGGGTCCCCCGCAGTCACCCTCTGAAGTTATCTCCTTTGCAGATATCTTAGAAATCCTGAAACAGAGAGGCAGCTGGAAAACCATTAACCCTTCTGATGAGGAGTCGGTGTATCTGAAGGCTTTTGGATCTCAACCTTCAGCCTCTTGGGTGTCTCTGCCTTTTAACAAGCTCTTGGACTTGGTTAGTCGAAAGGCGTGGGAGTCAGCAGACACTATGGAACCAGTTCCTCGGAGGCCAAATAAGTTCTTAGCCCCATCTGAAAAGGATTTTCTCACGAAAGGTGTTCCTGTAGATGCTATGATGGTGGCAGCAGCCACCAAGAAGGAACATTCTGAAACATCCTCATCTGTTCCTCCACCGAACAAAGACTCTTGAATGATGAACAGATACGGGAAGTGTGTTTTTTCGTCAGTGACTTTTACCCTCAGATCACTGAACTACCTTACGCACTTCACGAGATTTCAAAGTGATCTCCTGAAGGAGTTAGGAGATGCTGTCTGGGGTTTCAGAGTAAGGTAACCTCTCACCTATCTACCTTAAATTCCATCGTTAACTCCTCCATGCGACTGATAATCCTATGCAGCAGATGGAGTGAGCAGAGCAGCGGGTTCAGGAGTTTCCTTGAGTTGACACTCCTGGATGCACTTGGGTAATTCTGCGGAGCCTTTCAAGTCTACCTTTGTCAATGCCCCTTTTGATGGGTCTTCACTCTTTGGACACAAAGTCAAAGATACACTCACCAGATGCAAGCCGGAAGGGAAAACACACTCTGCCATCGGAGTACGTTTTTCTGTACTTTCAAGACCTTACCCTAAAGGTCAGAAGAGTGGGAAAATGTGGTTCAAAAGATCCCAGGGAGTTTTTCAGGACGCATGAGGTGAACCCTTCCCCAGGGGCAGAGGGGGAGGCAATAATGGTAGACGTCCACGAGGCAGAAGAGATCTGCACAACCAGGGTGACCGTGATTCCTTTCGCGGCAGGCCCTACCAGCACTCCTGAAAGGAGGCCCATCTGCTCTACTCCGGGGTGGGGGGGGGGTTAACTTTGTATCCATTAGCCTGGCGAGATATCACAAGAAACAAGTTGGTACAAAGTATAATATCCAGAGGTTATTCCATTCCTTTTTGCTACAATGTCCCACAGATCAAAACAATCCGGGATGTTCCACCCAGTCAAAGGGAGCAAGCAACTGTAGAAATTCAAAAGTTTCTAGACAAAGAGTCATTCAAAAAGGCCCCGCAGACCAAATAGGATTCGGAATTTACTCAAGTTTAGTTTTAGTGCCAAAAAGACCAGGGGACTGGAGACCCATATTGGATCTCCGCAAACTAAGCGGATCCCTGAAGACGTCCAAGTTCCGAATGGTGACACTGCAGTCAATTCTTCCCTTTTTAGGGAAAGGCGATTGGATGTGCTCAGTAGAACTCCAAGATGTGTAAAATGAACAGAGCATTGAGGAGTCATTTACATTTCCAGCTGGGAGCCAGCCATTACCAGTGCCCTTTGGTCTCACTTACAGCCTACAGTATTCAAATGCATGGCAGTAGTCACGGCTCATTTGGGATGTCTAGGATTCCAAGTGTTTCCATACTTGGATGACTGGCTCCTAACTGCCACCACCAAGTATCTACTTAAACAGACTAGAGAGACACCACACTACAAACCTGTTCTCAGGCATAACAGTGCATTTACAAAAATCTGCGTTGTTGCCTTGTCACCATATTACATTCATAGGTGCAGATCTTGACACTGTTTCCATGATGGCATGCCTGTCTCCTGACAGAGTTTCTGTTCTCAGACAACAAATAGCCGACCTTCTACCCAGAAACAAGGTGAAAGCAAAAACAGTTTTGAAAGTCCTAGGAACCATGGCATCAATCATCACCCCAGTTCCTCTAGCTAGGATGCATATGAGAATTCTTCAGTGGCTCCTTTTTGCTCGGTGGTCGTTACAAGAGCTTCCCATATCTCACCAAATCAGAACTGCAGAGTCATGCAAGAAAGATGATCTTTGGTGGCTTCAGTCCGATCATGTGACTATCTGGCGACCTTTTGTGCTACAGTGACCACGGACTCCTCCCAGATAGGGTGGGAGCTGGCATTATCTGGGAAGAACAGTCCAAGGCATACGGCAGGAACATGAGGCTCATTTGCACATCAGTGTTCTAGAGATGAGAGCAGTGGTTCTAGCGTTCAGTCACTCCAGGACTCTCCGTTCAGTCACTCCAGGACTCTCTTCCACTAGGAACGATTGCAGTCCAGTCAGACAACATGTGGGTAGTCTGGTACATAAATAAGGAGGAACCAAATCATACACCCTTTGTCGAGAAGAGCTAGAGAGTATGGCAATGGGCAATCTCTTTCCAATGCTTTCTGATAGCAACGCATATCCTGGGGAAATCCAGTGTGATAGCGGACAAATTCAGCAGGGCAATTTTTAATGCCTCACAAGTGGTCTTTAAACCAAAACATAGCTGAGAAGATTTTCCGAAAATGGGGCCAGCCTTGCTGCAACTTTTTTGCCACTCCCATGAATGCCAAATGCAGCAGCTACTTTGCCCTAATCCTTCCTATGGGGGAGATACCGAGAGACGCACTTGTTCACGACTGGCCCTCGGGACTTCTCTATGCCTTTCCCCCGATACCCAGAGTCATTCTCATTCAGAAAGCAAAATGCTTGGAAAGCAGGCCGATTCTCATTGCTTCATATTGGCCTAGTCAGATTTAGTTCCCCTTCCTCTGGCCTCACCTACAGGAGAAATCGTGGGTTCTGGACCCAGTTCCAGACCTTCTGACTCCTATGTCGGGAACATTTCATCCTGCTGTCCAGACCCTCAGTTTGGCAGCTTGGCTGCTCCACTTCCAAACTTAGTCGGGTTTCAAGACTTCACACCAGCACTAAAACATATTTTGTATCTTCTCACAAGACTTGTACCAGGAAATTATATTCTAGTAAATGGAAGAGGTTCTCCTACTGGGCAAAAGCAAGAAGTATTGATCCTTTGTCTGCCCCAGTTAGTTCAATTTTAGAATTTCTTGCAGGACTTTTCGAGCAAGGTTCCGCAGCAGCTACAGTTAGAGTTCAGTTAGCTGCAATTTCTAATTTTCACATTGGTGAATACACTCCTAACCTGATGTCACACAAGTTGTCTAAAGCATTTTTAAAAGGCACTTGCTTATTAAGACCCCCCTTTAAAGAACAACTTCCACCTTATGATCTGAATTTTGTTCTGACGCATCTAACCTTACCTCTGTTTGAACTTTCATTATCATGTGAATTCAGATTTCTCTCTTGGAAAACTATTTTCCAAGTAGCCATTACATCTGCAAGAAGAGTCTCAGAGTTGCAAGCTGTATCAGTCAAGCTACCATATTTAATTTTCCATAGGGGTAAAGTATCTGTATGAACTAATCCATCATTTGTGCCAAAAGTTTGCTCCCAAACCAATCTGAATCAGTCAGTTGAGCTCCCAGTGTTTTTTCATAATCATAGTAACAAGGCAGAATACAAATTTCACCAATTGGATGTGCATAGGCAACTTAGGTTTTATCTGCACAGGACCAAAGATTTCAGGAAAACAGATCAGTTGTTCATCTCCTTTTCAGAAGCAAAAAAGGGCATGCCAGTTTCAAAAGTTAAGCTTTCAAATTGCATTACCTTTATATACACCTCAAATAACAGGAATTTACCTTTTAAAGTTAGAAGCCACTCCACTAGGGCTTTAGCAACATCCTCTACCTACCTAGCCAGATTATCAATGGACAGTATTTGTGCTGCTGCTACATGGGCAAGACCTCATACTTTTATTACTCACGGGGGCGTATCCATATTCATCAAGGATGCCCACACCTCTGAAGCATCGTGCTGTGCCACTAACCTGGAGGTGTGGGTATCCATATTCATCAAGGATACCCACACCTCCAGGTTAGTGGCACAGCAAGATGCTTCAGAGATCGTCCACGTGCAACTAACAATGGGCAAAACTGCAGCTCAAATTGTAGCTTGCTAAAGATCATCCACCATGTCCCAGGACCCCCATTCTGCGTTTCTGGAAATACTGGGAAACATAAAGGTCCTACCAAACACCCTAATATTGGGTGATTTCAATTACCCAAACATTAACTGGGAGAACTACTCTAGTACTAACTCCCTTGCCCAACTTTTCCTAGAATTTATAAACTCAAATGCCCTGGTTCAACTGGTCAACACTCATACCAGAGGTGACAACATATTGGACCTGGTCATCACCATCAAGGGCGACCGGTGTTCCACAAGAGAGGTCAACCCCTCACTGGTTAGATCTGACCATAAACAAATCACTTTGGATATCCATATTCCTCTCCCACCCCAGGAAAAGAAAACCACCATGAAAAACTTTTCAAAAGCAAACCACATTACTTAAGACCGAGGTGGAAAGTTTCAAAGCCCCCATGCTGAAGGAGAACACTGTCCAAGCTGCAAAATCCTTTACTAATGCATTCCACGGGCAGCTACAAGAATGCATGGATCGTGCCATCCCAAGCAAAACCAAGACTCACTCATCCAAGAAAAGGAAGCCAGTCTGGTGGACTCCTGCCATAAACAAGCTATACAATAGGAGGAAGAAACTAGTACAGAAAAGAGTCAAATCCCAAGAAGGGAAGACATCCCTGATCAGTATCAGCAAGAAACTACGATCCCTCATAAAATCATCCAAGGCGAGCTTTGAAAGAAAAATTGCCAAGGACTCCAAAGATAACCACAAGGCATTCTTTAGCTATGTCAAGAATCTAAGTGGCAATGCTCAGATCTGCTCGGAGTTGGTGCTGAATGGCACAGAATACACTGAACCGACCGATATTGCCAACATCCTGGCAGACAGGTTCAACGCAAACTTCATCCCCCTCTCACCCCCAAAAGGACCCATAACGATACCAGAAGAATGTAGAGTCCCTGAAATCACAGACACCCAGGTTAAAACATCCCCCCTCTAAAGCCAAAAACACAGCATCAGTTGGACCGGACAGTGTCCCAGGCTGCATCCTACACGAGCTCAAAGACTAACTAACCTCTCACCTAAACACACTGTTCAAACTCAGCCTCTCCACAGGCTACATACCCATAGGGTGGCGCACAGCAACGGTTATTCCGCTCCACAAAGGTGGAGCCACAACATACCCCAGGAACTATCGCCCTATAAGCCTGACTAGCTTTGTCTGCAAGGTTATGGAGCACATCATCATGGAACTCATTAACAGAGACATTGGGAACCTCCAAACACTGGACCCTACCCAGTTTGGCTTTGTTAAAGGCAGATCATGCCTCCTAAACCTGGTGGAATTCTTTGAGACAGTTACCAAGGCTATAGACGAGGGAAAGGTGGTACGCACAGCCTACCTAGACCTCTCTAAGGCCTTCAACACCATTCCCCATTCTGGTATTATAGACAAGCTCACCAGCCTGAACATAAACCCCTACATCACAAGATCGGTTGCCAACTGGCTCACAGCCAAAACCCACATGGTGAGAGTTGTGGGAGCTAGGTCCGACTCTAAACCGGTTACAAGTAACATTCCCCAGGGCTCAGTCCTAGGACCCCTCGTGTTTGGCATATACTTCTCAAAGGTACAGGCAAGCACAGGAGGACTATGGTTGACCAAGTTCTCAGACGACTGCAAACTAGGGGCTATAATTGACTCTTCGGCTGACACAGACATCTTCCAAAAGGGTCTCACTGAGACGGATACCTGGTGTCAAAGTCATGGCCTCAAGCTAAATGCCAAAAAGTGCATAGTCATCGCCTTTGGAAAAAACAAAGTACCCACAAACTACCACATAGGTGGTAGTCCCCTAAATACGGAAGACGTAATAAGGGATCTGGGGACCCAAGTAGATAGTAATCTCACCTTTGATAATCACATTGCCAAAGTGGTTAGAAAATCCTTCTACGTGGCCCACCTAATCACAAAAGGGTTCACATCCAGATCAAAAGAGGTCATTGTGCCCCTCTACTCGTCACTTATCAGACCCATCATATAGTACAACGCCCCATTTGGGATGTACCTTACAAGACACCTGCAACAGCTGGAAAGAACACAGAAGTACCTCACCAAGAGGATCACTAGCCTCAAACAGATGCCCTATGCAGCTCGACTGAAGAAACATACTGCCTACTCAGAGGTGATCTCAGCCTGACATACAAGGCCATGTCCAACCCAGAATTGATGGACATGATCCACCTAAAGAAAACCTTATCCCCCTCGAGCTACATGCTCTAGGGATCTAAACCTCACCACAACAATAAATAGGACTTGCTGGAGGGATAGATTCCTGTCACAGAGACTTCCAATGCTTTGAAACAAGATCCCAATCTACGTTAGGCAGAGCTCCTCACCAACACTCTTCAAAAGAAACCTTGACGAGTGGATGGGAAAAGGAAAGTTTACCTCAGGGATCACTTCAGTGGCTCTGCTGGACAGAGGCACAGAGAACTAATCTAAGGGGGCGGCGAAAAACAACACATTCTGGCTAGGCTTATAAATGCCTTCGGGCAGATAGCCTAGTACAAACCTATGAACCTATTACAAAGTTGATTTGGTCTCCAAGGACATGGCTTCTTTTGGATCCACTGTTCTCAAAGGTTTACTCCCATGAGCCACCCAGGAAAATGGTGCTAGGGACGCTGTCCCATCCAGTAAGAATGAAGGCCAGATAGATCAACGTAACATAAAGAAGTTATGTACTCACCATAATGTTCCATTTTTGTTGCCCATCTCGCCATTTATTCTTACAACCCTTCCACCTTCTCCCAGCCAAATGCTCCTAGAGGACTTAGATGTGAGATCGATCTTTCTTCTGAAGGAGCTCCTCTGAATTTTCTTGTTTTTTTTATACCTGATGCTGCAGGACAATTGTGGGCACATTATGATTAGCAGCAAACAAAATCTGGGGATTACACCACTGCATGATGAGATACCTATTGAGACAGGAACCAAGTGAAAGACTTTGTGAGCTAGTGTATTCGGCTGAGTCAGAGCCAAACCCATCCAGTAAGAAGGAATGGCGAGATGGACAACAAACATGGAAAGTTATGGTGAGTACATAACTTCTTTTTTTGTGTCTTAATGGATTGTCACAATACTGTATTGCACTTTTAAACGGGAGCACTCTTTTTTTTTTTCCTCTGTCACTTAAAAAATTGTGTAACGTAACTGGAAAACATTTTTCCATTGAGAAATTGTTTATTTTACTTCTGGGGGCTGGCAAAGTGTCTTAAACTGCTTTTTACTGTGTTTTTCCAGTGAAAAGGTGAATTTAAAAGACTTGTAGTTTTTAATGCCATTTGCTGCTTGTCTTCCCAGGAAAGTGGCACCATTTTTCAGCTTGACCATGGAACAACCAACCAGTCTCCCGGTGGGTCCTTCTTCCAGCCGCAAAAAGAAAAAAATAAGTAAACAGCCTTTGCCACTACAGTAGGCTAGCAATTTGCTTCAGCCACAGGTGGGTGACACTGTTTTGACCATTTGTTGTACCTCAGACCACTCATCTTTCACCCCATATCCCCTCTGGTGTAGTACCTACAGTCACTATGGACTGTTGGGGTAGCCACTTCCTCTGTAGCTCTTATCGTCCCCTCAGTGGGTAAGGGAGAGCCACTCTTGTCAGCCCTGGGAGAGGGAACAGGGACGGCTTCCCTGTTGTGTCAGAATGCTGTGCTCATCCCTGGGGAAGCTGCTGCTGCTGTCATTAGTGACATGGTTGACCCAATTTTTTCCCGTCAAAAAGAAAGAAAAACTAAGCATGTGTCTACTCCACATCTTTCCTTAGACAAGAGTAGTTTATTGGGTCTGGATCACTGTTTAATTCAGGCTGTTGATCCTTAAAATAGTTTTGGTAAAAGAGAGATGCCTTTCTTCCTGATAAGATTCAAGATTCTCAGTCTGAACAGGAAGATGAAGGGACGGGTGCAGGGTTTTCTCTTCATATTTCTGATTTTGTCTCAGAGGACAGCTCAGTCTCTGATACTCCCTGTGCAGGTTTTTCTTTTTATGAGAATATTGCTAGAATGTGCCAGTGTTTTCAGTGGGAGAATGCTAAGGATTCTCAGTCCCTCTGAAAATACTATGAGTTGTTACAGAAGGAATTTCCAGAACCTTCACTGTTCTGTCTGCCCTGGAGGATGTGTTAATGCCTGCAGTTTTCCTGACCGTCACCCAGATGCCCCTAAAAAGGCAAAAAAGGATGTATAAAGCTCCTCACTCTTAGGTTTTTATGTACTCTTCCCAAACCTGACCCAGTAGCTATAGCTTTAGTTGAACCTACTGCTACTAAACATAAACACTTCATCAGAAAAAGAAGGATTTGAGTTAACTAAGATGGGGGAAAAGTGTATACTTAAGCAAATCTGATTTTCAGAATTTTGAATTGTCAGGCTTGTACGTTAAAGTTTGTTCTGAATAATTATGAAAGTATGAGGAATGTTTTATCTGCAGTTTCTTCTTGTGAGGAAATATCTGCTTTAATTTAGTTTCTTGCATGGGTCAGTACTCAATTTTTACAGTGTGTGTTTGACAGTAGATACTTCTTCCATAGGTATGGCCACTGGTACTGTTTTGATAAGGCTTGTGTGGCTGCATTTTCAGAACTTTTCAGATGATAAAAATGAGATTTTAAATTCCCGTTTCAGCAGACATTTAGTCTTTGGCCTCTCTACTGCAGAGATGAAATGTTTGATGAAAAGGGTAAGCTGATCCAGGGAATGTAAAATTTTTCAGCCCACCTTTTTCCATATTTTTGAAGGGGTTCTGTAACTCTTCATTCAGTTTTGTCAAAAAGCAGAATAAACGGTCTACTAAATACAGCTAAATAGATGTTTAAGAAGAAAGTTTCACAGACGTTCTAAAAAGAAGCTTTGAATCTCCCAAAACTAAGGACAATCTAACAAGTCTGATTGCTAAAGAGAACTTGTGACCCCCTCCCACCCTGTCCACTTTTTGTCCACTTTTTCTTCCAGAAAGTCTGAATCTCTGTTTTTCTGCTGGCACCTGTGATAGTTTAGCAGAACTGGGTTCTAAAGATCATTCTTCAAGATTACAAATGGCAGTGGGAAGAAATTCCTCCTTTCCAGTGGGTAATTTCTTATCCTCCAGATCAGACTCTCTTGTTTTCTCCGGTTGTAAGTCACATTCTGTCTCGAGGAGTGATAAAACCAGTTCCTCCTTGCGTGGGAAGGCTTTTTATTCAAGGATGTTCTTAAAGAAAGAAAATGCTTGGTGACCATTTCCAGATCTTTCTTTCCTAAACCTGTTTGTGACAGTGCCCATATTCAAAATGTCACTTCACAACCTGTTTCAAGTTTTCTGGTAATACTGGACTTGAAAGGTGCTCATCATCATATCCCTATTTGTCCAGACTATTACATGTTTCTTAAGGTTTTGTGTGTCAGGATAACACTGTCAGTTGTCTGCCTTGATTTTGGGACTATCCACTGCCTCAGGCATGTTCACAAAGTGTCTAGTTGCAATTATAGCTCATTGGAGGCTTCAGGGGTATGCACATTTTTCCATATTTAGACAACGTATCTTTGCAGTCTTTTTCAGTGTCAGGAATCACTGTATTGGGTGAGACAGCTCATACATAAGCTGGGATTCCAAGAGAACATTTAAAAGTTTTTCCTGTCTCCTCCACACAGGATTGTGTTCTTGGGATGTCAACTAGACAACCCAGTTCAAAGAGCTTTTCTTCTACAGGGAAAAATAGAGCTATGTAGAACCACAAAACCAAGCAACACAAAACCAAACAAAAATAGAGCTATATCTAAAGATATGTCTAAGATTTTCCACTCGAACTTCGGTCACTGAGGGAGAATATCTCAGGTTTTGGATTTCATGGTTTCTGTGATTCCTCTTATGCCCCTGCAAGACTACACATGCGAAAAATACAGTGGTATTTGAAGTCTCTTTGGTCTCAGCAGCAACAAAAACACCCTTTGTCTTCTGATATCCCGGTGCTGGGGTTTGTCTGAAGAGAAGGCATTTGGTGGAGTCCGCAGATATCCAGTAAATCAGGTCTTCCTTTCTCCCACTTGGACTTTTCTTGGGGAACAGTTTCATAGGTAGGTACTAGGCTATTGGCCGTAGGGCCTAGATAAGCCTAGCCAAAAAGGTACCCTGGCTTTCGCCACCAAAGAAAATTATTTTCCTGTACCCCTGTTGAGCAGAGCCACAGAGGTGATACTGGGGTGAATTTCCCATTTCCCATCCAGTCATCAAGATTTTTCTTGAAGAGTGCTAATGAGGAGCTTTGTTTGATATAGATAGGTAGTTTGTTCCAGAGTATGAGAAGTCTCTAGGATAGGAAACTATCCCTCCAGCATGTTCTGTTTATTGTGGTGACAAGGTTTAGGTCCCTAGACTGTGTAGCTCTGAGGGATTGGGATTTCTTTAAGTGGAGCATGTCCAACAGCTCTGGCTTTGACGTAGCTTTGTATGTTAGGCAGAGATCGCCTCTGAGTAGGCGATATGCGATGGAGTAAAGCTGGAGATTTTTGAGACGGTCCGCATAGGACATCTGTTTGAGGCCGGTAATCCTCTTTGAGAGGTATTTCTGCAGCCTTTCCAGTTGTTGTAGATGTCTTGTGAGGTACATTCCAAAAGGGGCGTTGTACTCTATAATGGGTCTAATGAGTGATGAGTAGAGGGGAACAATGACCTCTTTTTTCCTGGATGAGAAACCTTTTGTGATGAGGTGTGCCACGTAGAAGAATTGCCTGACTACTGTGGAGATGTGATTATCAAAGGAGAGACTACTGTTCATCTGTGTCCCAAGGTCTCTTATCACACTTTTGATGATAAGTAGACTACCACCTATGTGGTAGCTCATGGGTACAGAGTTTTTACCAAATGGATGACAATGCACTTTTTGGCATTGAGCTTGAGGCCATGTCTTTGACACCAGGCATCTGTCTCAGTGAGGCCCTTTTGTAGGATGTCCACATTGTTAGGAGTTTCGATTATGGCTCCTAGTTTGCAGTCATATGCGAACTTCATTAGCCAAAGACCTTCTGTGTTAGCCTGTACTTCAGAAAAGTAGATACCAAACAGGAGAGGATCCAGGACTGAACCCTGTGGTACTCCACTTGTCACTGGTCTGAAGTCGGATTTGGAGTCTGCTGTGGGTTCTGTCAGTGAGCCAGTTGACAACCCATCTTGTGATATAGGGATTTATACCTAGTTTAATAAGTTTATCTATAATTCCAGAGTGGGGGTGGTGTCAAAAGCCTTGGCGAGATCTAGATAGGCTGTGTGAACCACCTTACCCTCGTCTATGTCTTTGGTGACTGCCTCAAAGAAGTCCATCAGGTTTAGGAGACATGATCTACCTTTTACAAACCTGAACTGGGTGGGGTCCAGATTTTGGAGATTACCAATGTCTTTGTTTATAAGTTCCATGATGATATGTTCCATGGCCTTGCAGACCAGGCTTGTTAGTCTAATGGGGTGGTAGTTCCTGGAGTCTGTGGTGGTTCCCCCTTTGTGGAGTGGGATAATCGTCGCTATGCGCCATTCAGTGTGCATAAAGCCTGGGGTGAGGCTATGATTGAACATGGTGCTTAGGTGAGGTGCCAGTTCATTCTGTAATTCATGTAGAATGCAGCCTGGGATTTTGTCAGGTCCCATGGATGCTGTGTTCTTGGCTTTGGAGAGTATGGTTTTTACCTGTGTAGCCGTGATTACAGGAACTTTGCATTATTCCGGTATAGAGATAGCCTTTTAGGGGGTGAGATGAGTGTAAAGTTAGCACTGAACTTATCTGCCAGGATGTTGGCAATATCAGTTGTTTCTGTATATTTAGTGCCATTGTGCTGTAACTCAGAGCAGATCTGAGGGTTACCATTGAGATTCTTGACATAGATATAGAATGCTTTGTTGTTGTCTTTAGAATCAGTGGCAATTTTGTTTTCATAAGAGGATTTTATGAGGGATCTCAGCTTCTTACTGAGGCTGACCAGGGAGTTCCTCCCATGATGGGATTTTATTCTTTTTTGCAACAGTTTCTTTCTTCTGTTGTAGAGTTTGTTTATGGCAGGGAACCACCAGAGTTACTTCCTTTTTTGGAGGATAGCATCTTGGCTCTGTTAGGAATAGCACAATCCATCCACTCGTATAAGTGCTTATAAAGATAAAGTTCATTTGTGTAGGATTCGGCAGTCGTACTTCTTTTGCCCATCTGTCTTAAGCGTGAAGTTGGCTTTGGAGAAGTTTTTTATGGTGGTTTCCCTAATGGTGGGGGTGGGGACGGGATGTGGATGTCTGGGGTGATTAGCTTGTGGTTGGAAATGACCAACGAGGAATTGACCTCTGGTGTGGAACACCGGTCGCCCTTGTTGGTAATAACCAAGTCTAGGATATTGCTGCCCCTGGTGGGGCTGTGGATAAGTTGATCCAAGGCATTGGAATTTATGCAAGCAAAAGAGTTGGTACATGAGTAGTTTTCCCAGTTAATGATGGGGTAGTTGAAATCGCCCATTATTAGGATGTTGGGTTGTACCCTAATATTTTCCACTGTATCAAGAAATGAGGAGTGGGAATCCTGGGGCATGGTGGAGGATCTGTAGCAAGTTACAATTTGGATAGCAGTCTTGCCCAGAGTTAGTTGCACTTGGACAATCTTGGATGCATAATGCAAAGCAGCTAGCCTGGAAGTGTGGATATCCTTAATGAATATGGACACTCCTCCACCTTTAGTGTTTCGGTCCAGGTTAGGTGGCCGAAAGGTGTGGTATGAATTATATCCTGATAATGCAGGGGTGCTCTCTGGAGCCTTGAACCAGGTCTCTGTCACTGCACAGATGTCAATGTTCTCCATTTTAAGGAGTACCTCGACTGAATGCATTTTGAGGTTTATCCTTCTAGCATTGAGTAGCATTATCCTCAGATTTTGCTTGCTTGTACCTGTTAAGGTGGTGAATTTGCCATTTGAACCTTGCCTACAAAAAGCACTGTAGGGGTGGCAAGAGCCTTAGTATTCGGAATCCCAAGGGTGACAGGTGCAGGCCATCTCTGGCAAAGCATCGTGGTCTGTCGAGCATGTCATCCCAGGCAGACAGATACTGGATCCCCTTAGAATGACACCAGAAGCTTAGCTAATAGTTGAAGTCAATCATTTTGTCCTTGTACTGTGATATCATTCTGGGTGATGGCAAGATGCTACTCAGGGCTAGGGTCATACCTGCCTGGGCTACAAGATCGAAGAGCTTCTCCATGTCTCTCTTCATGTAGTCCAGAGAGGTATATCTCAGGTCATTCACACCAACATGGACAATGACAGAGTCATATTTGTACTTGTTGTGGAGTGACGTGGATCCTGGCACCCGACAGGCAGCTGACAGTAACTTTCTCCTTGTTTAGCCTGGTGAGTTGGAACATCAGTGTGCCTGACTATAAGTTACCTATGACGAGAGTGTTGGGTACATTGTTATGCCTTATGGGCTGTGGTTGAGTGGCACACTGAGTTTGTGGTCTGTGTGTCATTTGGGTTGTGTTGGGGGGCGGGTGGAGGTTGCTTGCATTTTTGCTTTGCAGGTCTCTGCTGCTTGAGCAGATTTTTATTGTGAGCCTCCGCAAGTGTGTGTGTTTTGTGTTTCTGTGTGTCTGTTTAGGTTTTGACAGACTATGTGATGCGTGTGGTGTGGTGCAAGTGCTCACCTTCTCCGCTTGACTGTCTAGTCCAGTCTTGGGTGAAGAGAGCTTTGCTTCCAGTTTAGCTATATAAGTGCATCTCTCACAGGTTGTAGTGCTGGGTGGTAGGAGGAGAGGGTTGTCTGTGTACATGAGGCAGTTGCTGCATTGCCCCAAGATACCCAGATGCATTAGGTAGACAAGAGAAAACACCGGGAGCTGACCCTTAGACATGCCTGGATATGTGCTTATTTATTAAGTACTAAAATCTGTTTTCCTCTAAACAAGTGAGGAAAGTTGAGTGCTGTAGTAAATTGTAGCTTATTTAGTGCTTACAACGAGTTCTGAACAAGTGCTGAGCTCAAAGAAACAGATTTGAGTGCTAAAACTAAATAAACTGGCTAGTTCTAAGGGTAAATTTGAAGAGAAGACTTTGACGCCAGGAATAGTTTAACCCTAGCTAAGTGGTGATACATAAAGTGTATATATATTTTTACAGTAACAAATGAGCAAACTGATTTAAACAAATTCATCAATAAAAAGCTAAAAACTGAGCCCCGTTCCAACAGTCTTCGATCAGACAAGTTCTAACTGCACACTCCTGCCACTAGGGTGCAGGGAACCTTCTCCAAAAAAGATGGTCTGGATTAGTCCTCAAGTTATACAACCAACGCTAGATTCAGCAGGTCTGAATTTATTCTGTGCTACAGCAAACAAGGCGTACCAATTTCGGACAGAAACAGTTCAAATAAGCAGGTGCACAGTAAGCCTTTAACCAGAAACTCCTAGCTCAGAAGGGCAGAATCTACCCTCTCCCCCCACAAGAGTGCAGACCACACCTTCTCAATGTAAAATAACTGGCCCAAAGCCCAAGTGCTTAAACCAAAACTAATACAGTTTTAGAATAACAGACACTAAGCCTTCAGTCAGCAACTTCCAACTTATAAGGTTGTAAGCTACCTGTCCTGCCACAACAGTGTAGACCACAAACCTTCTTAATGTAAAACAACTGGTCTGAAGCACAAGTGCTTCAAGCACAGGCTTAGAATGACAAGTTACGATTTAATCAGGCTAACAAGCAGTAATAAATGCAGCAGAATAAAGGCAATTAAGTACTTCTAAGAACAAGCAGCAAAAACAAAATAAAGTAGGAAGAAACACAACTACCATAAAAGCAGATGAATAAAATGCAATTTTTTATATAACAATAGAAAACGAGCAAACTGATTTAAACAAATTAAAAATACACTTAATGTCGAACCACTGTGTATAATGAATGAAGGCTCCAGTACTGAAACACGAAGAATTTATTCCACTTTAGTACAGACTAAGCATATGCTTTCACCAGCAATCTGGCTTCTTCAGAGTCTGACATTACAATACTCCATATTTAAAACAAACTAATGCATTCTCCCCACCCACATAGTTAATCAATTAGTTAATCAAACAATTCCTTAAAATACAATGAATATTTCAGCATCATGTTGTGAATTAAAAACTATTAATTGTCATTTAATTTCAACAATAAATAAAACAAACATATGTACACTCAATATGTAAGTATATAATATATTTTGTAATTTATAAAAATATAAAAACATTTCATCTAGGTAATACTGCTTAAATATTTCAACTGAGGTTTTATAGAAACACATTCATTTAATCCAGGGCACCTGGTAGCACTGAGCCTAAGCTGCCATTCCATTTCTAATCTTGCTACCCTGTTTTGTATATCACATTTAATGTTGGATTTGACCCTGTCTATAATAAAAAATAAAAATTTGTTGAAATTCACACATACCTTACTGTGCAAATAAAGTGCATTATATTCATCTTTCCTTAACATGCTCCCTTATTCTTTCTTTCAAACTTCGTGTAGTCATGCCCACATAAAATGCATCGCATGACATACAAGGTACACACAATTCTTAGTAGTACAATTACAAGCACCTGGACAAGGTATTGTGCGTTGATAACCCACAACACATATGTATGCCCCTACTGCTATAAATCTACATCCTTTGCATGAGCCACATTTGCTCATATTAGATCTAATATTACTTTTACCCTCTCTTTCGAGGATGCTCTTCAGATTTTTTCCTTTTCCATACACAATAACTGGGGTATCACCTAAAATCTTTCTAGTATCTCTACTTAGAAAGTAACTCCACAAGTTCCTAAGACTAGAACTTAGTTCGTTTGCTTTTTCATTATAGGTTAAAACAAACTTCGCTCTATTCATTTTGATGACTGTGTTGTCACTGCCGCCTATATTAACCCCTCCATCTCCTTGACCTCTTAGAATAGGACTATATCTATTTTTTCTTTTTCTGTATACTTCTTTTTTAATGTTGATTAACATTGAAAGCGGGTATCCCCTATCTAAAAACATTCCGATCAATATATAAATTTCCTTCCTAAATAGGTCATCGTTACTAATTAACCTACATATCCGGACCATCTGGCCCCTAACTACCCCTCTCCTTTGGTGTAGGGGGTGGCAACTTGTGTAATGCAACATCGAATTGGAATAGCTGGGCTTCCTATAGATCGTACTCACCAACCTTTCTTTTGTTTTATATAACGTAATGTCCAAATAGTTCACTACCTCCTTATTCCAGATATGCGTGAATCTAAGAAATTCTGTTGTTTTGTTAATATAAGTGCAAAATTCCTTCACACTTTCCTCATCACCTTTCCATAGTATAAGGAGGTCATCTAAGAACCTACAGTACAAAAGAATGTTATCCTTGTATTTTGAATCTAACACATGTTGTTTTTCCCATGCCCATAAAACTAAATTGGCATAGACAGGGGCACAACGGGCACCCATCGCCACCCCTGTTTTTTATTGGTATATCTCCCCATCAAATTGTATAAAGTTGTTATGTAATATGATTTCCATCAAATCATAACATATCTCTAGTCTTTCTTTGTCAAAACTGGAACTAGTTAAAAGACTATCATAAAACAATTCCAGCCCTATTTGATGCGGAATCACTGAGAATAGGTTAATGACATCAACAGTCAAAAAACCAAAATTCTCATTCCCAATGCCTTTAATTCTTCCTAACCTTTCCAAACAATGCCACGAATCCTTTAATACATGGTCAGCATCAATCAGTGCCTTTTTACAGAAATGGTCCACAAATGCAGCCATTGGTTCTGTCTTTGAGCCCTTTGCAGAAACAATTGGTCTAAACTGCACATTTTCTGTTCCTTTATGGACCTTCGGAATTCCGAAAAGTTTTGGCATGTTAGGAAACTTCACCAAGAGATAATCATATTCCACCTCGTTAATAACTCCTTGATATAAGGCATCAAGTAAAAACATGTCTATCCCTCTATAGGCTCTGTTGGTTTCATTAATAGATGCTCTACCATATGTGTTCTCATCTCCAAGTAGCCTAAATATACAACTACTGTAGTCTATTTTATTCATGATGACCATCCCTCCCCCTTTATCTGGCTTCATACATCTAACCTTTTGTGTTGACCATAATTCTTGTATAACCTTTCTTTCATTTTCTGATGGATTATCTTCAGCCTCAGATTTTTGCATACAAATTTTCCTAAACTCATATTCTACCATCTGTTCGAATCCAGTAATCTCTGGGTTTGCAGGAGGCATAAAACTACTCTTTCTTTTAATCCCTGTTGATGTACTCTCGTCCGTGAAAGACACGGCACGTGAACCCTGACCGGAAAAATACAATTGCAAATTAAGCTTCCTAATGTATAACTTTAAGTTAACATTAACCTGTGTTGGTTCTGTTTAGTGTGTTTGTTCGTTACAGTTGTTCGACTCAGTGTTTGGTGAGTGGGGCGACCTGTTTCTGGGACATGGAGAAAATCTTGCAGGAATTCACTGCAGTTATCGAGAAGTTAAGGAAAGTGCATTGTGAGGGGGTGCGTGAGGCAAGTGGTGAACAAGACAACAGTCCCACCGATACGCAAATGGAGCTATACACCCTGCATTCTCCTGGCTCTATTACTCCAGGGCAGAGAAACAACAATCCGGTATCGTATAGCGGTGTGGTGAGTGGCGTTCAGCGAAACCAGGAAGTAGCGGATACATCTGATTTAGCGTCACCTTCCGCAGCTGTGAACACAGCCCAGAAGCAGGATTTGTCGGCTTGGTTTGAAGCGCCAAATTTTGATGCTGGAACTGAGGTTTTTGAAGCAGTTGGTAACCGTACTATGGACAAAAACAGTTATCTTCCTTCTCTTAAAGAGCAGATATTTCAGTATGAAAAACTGTGCAGAAAATATAGAGCGATGCAATTGGACAACTTGTTCCTGGTTAAATCGAGGGGACTTAATCAAGTTCCTAAGGGTTTACGGTTATGGAAGTTGCCGATGGGAGTTGAAATGGATTCGGATATTTTTCATGACCTTGTTGAGTTGTTTCAAAAAGCAGGTATGGAGCTTCTTGATTTAATTATTCGTAACAACAACAATAGACTTACCAGTCTACGTGAAGAGATTAGTAAGCTCCATTTAAGTATCACATCTGATTTACTGTTTCTTCAATACAAAGTTAACTTTGAAAAAGTTGTTAAAAACATTGAGGTTTTTGTTGAGAAAAATAGAGCCACTAAACATAAAAAACTGGCTAGTGATGCTGCAGATTACAAAAACAAAGCAGCATACCCACCGGGAAGGAAAGTGAGCAATTTTAATGGTTCTAACAATGAAAGAGATATTAGTGGTAACATTATGGATGTGACACAAGAATCTTGTATTGATGAAGGGGAAGATTTTTTAGAGCCGCAGGTTTTCCTGCGAAGATCGGAAAGGCTCTTGAACAAGCAGCCGCAAACGGCCAAATCCCCACATCAATATCCAAGAAGAAGGAGGGTGAATTATTAAATTCCAGCAGATGTAAAGCAAATGATGGAATTAATTGTATAGTAGATTTTAATGTATGCTTTGACTTTGTTAGAATTTCACACCGACTGTGAATTTTCTGAGGAAAAAATATGTGACATGCAAAAAGTGAGTGAACAAAATGTATGTTATACACACAATAATGTTGTTGATAAAGTAACAGCAGTGCAAGCACATTATATATGTGTTGATGATATGGTAAACTGTAACAGGATAGAATTAGTAATATAAATGTTTATAGGCCCACAATACACAATGAATCTAACAATTGTATGAGTGAAAGTGTTATTTCAGCAAACAGCCATGGTTTTGATGAATGTATGCCTCCATTAACATGTGAAACTGTTAGAAGCAAAGGCTTCACAATATACAACTATACTGAGGTTGATATTAGTGATGTATACTTTGAGTTATTTAGTAAAGGTATTAATTTTGTGCCAAATTTTAAACTTGATATTGCACAAGTTCTTCTTAACTTAAAGTTATACATTAGGAAGCTTAATTTGCAATTGTATTTTTCCGGTCAGGGTTCACTTGCCATGTCTTTCACGGACGAGAGTACATCAACAGGGATTAAAAGAAAGAGTAGTTTTATGCCTCCTGCAAACCCAGAGATTACTGGATTCGAACAGATGGTAGAATATGAGTTTAGGAAAATGTGTATGCAAAAATCTGAGGCTGAAGATAATCTATCAGAAAATGAAAGAAAGGTTATACAAGAATTATGGTCAACACAAAAGGTTAGATGTATGAAGCCAGATAAAGGGGGAGGGATGGTCATCATGAATAAAATAGACTACAGTAGTTGTATATTTAGGCTACTTGGAGATGAGAACACATGTTAGAGCATCTATTAATGAAACCAACAGAGCCTATAGAGGGATAGACATGTTTTTACTCGATGCCTTATATCAAGGAGTTATTAACGAGGTGGAATATGATTATCTCTTGGTGAAGTTTCCTAACATGCCAAAACTTTTCAGAATTCCGAAGGTCCATAAAGGAACAGAAAATGTGCAGTTTAGACCAATTGTTTCTGCAAAGGGCTCAAAGACAGAACCAATGGCTGCATTTGTGGACCATTTCTGTAAAAAGGCACTGATTGATGCTGACCATGTATTAAAGGATTCGTGGCATTGTTTGGAAAGGTTAGGAAGAATTAAAGGCATTGGGAATGAGAATTTTGTTTTTTTGACTATTGATGTCATTAACCTATTCTCAGTGATTCCGCATCAAACAGGGCTGGAATTGTTTTATGATAGTCTTTTAACTAGTTCCAGTTTTGACAAAGAAAGACTAGAGATATGTTATGATTTGATGGAAATCATATTACATAACAACTTTATACAATTTGATGGGGAGATATACCAACAAAAGACAGGGGTAGCGATGGGTGCCCGTTGTGCCCCTGTCTATGCCAATTTAGTTTTATGGGCATGGGGAAAACAATATGTGCTAGATTCAAAATACAAGGATAACATTCTTTTGTACTGTAGGTTCTTAGATGACCTCCTTATACTATGGAAAGGTGATGAGGAAAGTGTGAAGGAATTTTGCACTTATATCAACAAAACAACAGAATTTCTTAGATTCACGCATATCTGGAATAAGGAGGTAGTGAACTATTTGGACATTACGTTATATAAAACAAAAGAAGGGTTGGTGAGTACTATCTATAGGAAGCCCAGCTATTCCAATTCGATGTTGCATTACACAAGTTGCCACCCCCTACACCAAAGGAGAGGGATAGTTAAGGGCCAGATGGTCCGGATATGTAGGTTAATTAGTAACGATGACCTATTTAGGAAGGAAATTTATATATTGATCGGAATGTTTTTAGATAGGGGATACCCGCTTTCAATGTTAATCAACATTAAAAAAGAAGTATACAGAAAAAGAAAGAAAAAATAGATGTAGTCCTATTCTAAGAGGTCAAGGAGATGGAGGGGTTAATATAGGCGGCAGTGACAACACAGTCATCAAAATGAATAGAGCGAAGTTTGTTTTAACCTATAATGAAAAAGCAAACGAACTAAGTTCTAGTCTTAGGAACTTGTGGAGTTACTTTCTAAGTAGAGATACTAGAAAGATTTTAGGTGATACCCCAGTTATTGTGTATGGAAAAGGAAAAAATCTGAAGAGCATCCTCGAAAGAGAGGGTAAAAGTAATATTAGATCTAATATGAGCAAATGTGGCTCATGCAAAGGATGTAGATTTATAGCAGTAGGGGCATACATATGTGTTGTGGGTTATCAACGCACAATACCTTGTCCAGGTGCTTGTAATTGTACTACTAAGAATTGTGTGTACCTTGCTTCGTGTATGTCATGCGATGCATTTTATGTGGGCATGACTACACGAAGTTTGAAAGAAAGAATAAGGGAGCATGTTAGTTCCATCAGAAGGAAAGATGAATATAATGCACTTTATTTGCACAGTAAGGTACGTGTGAATTTCAACAAATTTTTATTTTTTATTATAGACAGGGTCAAATCCAACATTAAATGTGATATACAAAATAGGGTAGCAAGATTAGAAATGGAATGGCAGCTTAGGCTCAATGCTACTAGGTGCCCTGGATTAAATGAATGTGTTTCTATAAAACCTCAGTTGAAATATTTAAGCAGTATTACCTAGATGAAATGTTTTTATATTTTTATAAATTACAATATATATTATATACTTACATATTGAGTGTACATATGTTTGTTTTATTTATTGTTGAAATTAAATGACAATTAATAGTTTTTAATTCACAACATGATGCTGAAATATTCATTGTATTTTAAGGAATTTTTGATTAACTAATTGATTAACTATGTGGGTGGGGAGAATGCATTAGTTTGTTTTAAATATGGAGTGTTGTAATGTCAGACTGAAGAAGCCAGGTTGCTGGTGAAAGCATATGCTTAGTCTGTACTAAAGTGGAATAAATTCTTCGTGTTTCAGTACTGGAGCCTTCATTCATTATACACAGTGGTTTGACATTAAGTGTATTTTTACTGGTTGAACCTGTGTTGGTTCTGTTAGTGTGTTTGTTTGTTACAGTTGATTTAAACAAATTAACCAGTAAAAAAGCTCAAAACTGAGCCCTGTTCCAGCAGTCTTCAATCAGACAAGTTCTAACTGCACACTCCTGCCACTACGGTGCAGGGGAACCTTCTCCAAAAAAGACGGCCTGGATTAGTGCTCAAGTTATACAAAGAAAGCTAGATTCAGGATGTCTGAATCTAGTCTGTGCTACAGCAAACAAGGCACACCAATTTCAGAAAGAAACAGTTCAAATAAGCAGGCACAATAAGCCTTTAATCAGAAATTCCCAGCTCAGAAGGGCAGAATCTAGCCTCTCCTACCACAAGAGTGTAGACCACAAACCTTCTTAATGAAAAATACCTGGCCTGAAGCCCAGGTGCTTTAACCAAAACTAATACACTTTTAGAATAACAGATACTAAGCCTTCAGTCAGCAACTCCCAACTTAAAAGGATGTAAGCTACCTGTCCTGCCACAACAGTGCAGATCACAAATCTTCTTAATGTAAAACAACTGGTCTGGAGCCGAAGTGTTTAAACCAAAAGGCTTAGAATAACAGTTACAATTTAATCAGGCTGCTACCAAGCAATAATAAATAGAGCTGACTAAATACAATTGAGTACTTTTAAGAAGATGCAAAAGCAAAATAAAGTGCAATATTTTTTTTTAAGTGAAGTGCAAGGAGAGAGGAAGAAAGAGCAGAAGAAAAATTCAAGGTTAAGAACCTAAGTGGGTTGGTCTTCTCAAATGTTCTCTCTGTATTAAGGAGAGTGAACACCAGACTGAGAGGGGTGCCCCAGATCAAATTTACAGTAGGGGCGGGCAGCTGCAAAGCCACCAACTATAACACCACCACAAGAATCGGGTGGGGGGGAGGGGAAAACCCAGTTTCAGGACAGATGAGAAACAGAAAACAATGCCAGAAAATATATAAAATAATTCAGTCAGGCAAAATTAAGACAATGCAGAACTCTGAAAGGTTAAAATGTCAAGAAATATACATCAATCAGCGATATATTTCCAGATTGTTTGAGAATCACACACCAGCCAGAACACCAGGAGTTTCCAACAGTTTATGCAGGAATTTACAAACTATTTTTAAGGAGGGGTAAAAGTGCATGTTATATGGGACACCAAGGACAAATGGAAGCACATAAATATCAAGGAGGTGCACACCCTGATTAAGGCACTCCCACTCTCTGAATCATCTTTGGTCACTGGGATCTCTTCAGGTTGTTACAAACGATACCACAGTCCTGTGGTACTTCAGCAAACGGGGGGACCAGGTCATACCCTTTTTGCAAACCAGCCATGATAACTTGGGATATAGCTTCACAGCACAGTCTTACTCTACAGACATTCTACATGCCATCAGAGCAAAATTGTGTGTCAGACAGCTGAGCAGGACCAGGGCAGACCCTTATGAATGGAAAGTAGATCGGCGGGGGGGGGGGGTCTTCAAAGATTTGATCCATCTGTGGGGAGTTCCACAAGTAGACCTCTTTGCCTCCTGTCTGAACAATCAGCTGGTAAGATGCAAGAAGGCATGGAAGACAGATGCCTTTTATTTTCCTCGGACAGGAAGGTTCCTCCTACCCTCACCAAGAATGATGCCACAATACAGAGACAAAATGATCAGCTTTAATAATTGGCTTAATTACTGGTGTCATTCTAAGGGGATCCAATGTCTGTCTGCCTGGGATGACATGCTTGACAAGCCACGCTGCTTCGCAAGGGACGGCTTGCACCTGTCACCCCTGGGCTTCCGGATATTGGCAAAGGCTCTTGCCACCCCCATAGTGCCTTTTTTAGGCAAGGCTCAAATGATAAACCTACCGCCCTAAAAAACAAAAATGGAGAAAAACTAAGGGTAATACTGCTCAATGCCAGAAGTCTAAACCTCAAGATGCACGCCCTCGAAGCCCTCCTCAGTATGGAGAACATCGATGTCTGTGCTGTGACTGAAACCTGGTTCAAGGCTCCTGAGAGCACCCCAGCACTATCAGGTTATACCTCATATCATGCGTTCCGGCCCCAAAATCTGGACCGAACCACAAAAGGAGGGGGAGTATCCATATTCATAAAGGATACCCACACCTCCAGGTTAGTGGCAACGCACGAAGCATCGGAGACCATCCAGGTGCAATTAACCATAGGTAAAACTGCCCTACAGTTTGTAACATGCTACAGACCACCTTCTCAAACACTGGAAACCCACACAGCCTTCCTGAAGACACTAGAGAGTATGAATGTCTCTCCAAACACCATCATATTGGGTGACTTCAACTACCCAAACATAGACTGGGAACATTACTCAAGCCCCAACACCCTAGCCCAAAGGTTCCTGGAGTTCATAAACTCAAATGCTATAGAACAACTAGTCACCATTAGACCTGATCATCACAAACATGGGGACAAAATGCTCCACACCGGAAGTATTAATCTCACTGGAGATCCACATCCCGCCCCCAACCCCAGCAAAAAAGACCACAGTGAAGAACTTCTCAAAAGCAAACTTCACACTTCTTAAGACTGGAGTGGTATCCTTCAAGGCCCCCGAGCCAGTGGAAACCACAACCCATGCTGCTGAAACCCTTACAAATGCCTTCTACAAGCACCTCCAGGAATGTATGGATCAAGCAATCCCTAATAAAATCAAGACCCTTTCCACCAAAGGCAAGCGCCCGGTCTGGTGGACCCCAGCCATAAACAAACTCTACAACAAGAGGAGAAAGCTACTACATGACAGAGCAAAATCCCTAAAAGGGAAGGCATCTCTGATCAATACTAGCAAAAAACTACGATCACTCATAAAATCATCCAAGGCCAACTTTGAGAGAAAAATTGCTAATGACACAAAAGACAATCATAAGGCCTTCTTTAGCTATGTTAGAAACCTGGGTGGAAACTCCCAGATATGCTCAGAATTGGTCCAAAATGATAAAAAAATCACTGAACCCACAGACATTGCCAACATACTGGCAGACAGGTTCAGTGCAAATTTCTCCCCTCCCTTCCCCCCAAAAGGAGAAATATCTATCCCACCAGAGTCTAGCCTCCCAAACATCTCAGATGCCCAGGTGAGAGCTGCTCTCGCTAAAGCAAAAAACACAGCATCAATGGGACCGGACGTTGTCCCCGGCTGTGTGCTACACGAACTCAATGAGGAACTAAACCCACACATAAGGCTGCTGTTTAATCTTAGCCTTACTACAGGATACATACCCAAAGAATGGCGTACGGCAACTGTGGTCCCACTCCACAAAGGCGGTGCTTCTACGGACCCTGGAAATTACCGCCCCATAAGCTTGACGAGCCTTGTCTGCAAAGCTATGGAGAGGATCATAATGGAACTCATAAATAAAGACATTGGGGACCTACAGACACTGGATCCTACCCAATTTGGCTTTGTCAAGGGCAGATCCTGCCTCTTGAACTTGGTCGACTTTTTCGAAACTGTCACTAAGGCCATTGAGGAGGGTAAGGCAGTTCACACAGCCTACCTTGACCTAGCAAAAGCGTTCAACACAATACCCCACTCGGGCATCATAGAAAAGCTCACCAGCTTAGATGTAAACCCATATGTCACAAGATGGGTTGCAAACTGGCTCAAGGACAGAACACAAAGGGTTAGAGTTGCTGGTGCCATGTCAGACTCTAAGCCAGTCACGAGCGGTGTCCCACAGGGCTCAGTCCTGGGCCCCCTCTTGTTCGGCATTTATTTTTCTGAAGTGCAGGCAAACATAGGGGATTGTGGCTGACAAAATTTGCAGATGACTGCAAACTGGGCACCATAATTGACACTCCATCAGACACAGACATCCTCCAGAGAGGTCTCATAGAAATGGATAACTGGTGCCAGAGCCATGGCCTTAAGCTAAATGCCAAAAATGTATAGTCATACCCTTTGGGAAAAACAAGGTAACCCCTAATTACCACATAGGTGGTAATCCATTAAACACGGAAGAAGTTATCAGGGACCTGGGGACCCAAGTTGACAGTAACCTCTCTTTTGACACTCACATTGCCAAAGTGGTTAGGAAGACCTTCTACATTGCCCACCTGATCATGAAGGGATTCACATCCAGATCAGGAGAGGTCATTGTACCCCTGTACTCTTCACTTATCAGACCAATGATTGAGTACAACGCCCCATTCGGAATGTACCTTACCCGACACCTGCAGCATTTGGAAAGACCCCAAAAGTTCCTCACCAAAAGGATAAAGGGGCTCAAACATATGTCATACGCTGCCCGACTGAAGAAACTCCAGCTCTATTCAGTCGCAATACCGTCTGCTCAGAGGTGATCTGTGCCTGACATACAAGGCCATGTCCAACCCGGAATTAATGGACATGCTCCACCTCAAAAAATCCAAATCCACCAGAGCCACGAGAGCAAGAGACTTAAACCTCAACACGGATATAAATAGGACGTGCTGGAGGGACAGATTCATCACCCAGAGACTCTCTACACTATGGAACAGAATCCCAGTCCATGTGAGGCAGAGCCCCTCACTGACTCTGTTCAAGAGAAATCTTGACGAGTGGATGGGAGATCGTAGGTTTACCCCGGGAATCATCTCTGTATCACTGCTGGACAGAGGCACAGCAAACTAATGGTTATAGTATTCTCATCCTAAGGGGTGGTGAAAGCCACACACACTCTGGCTAGGCTTATAAATGCCCTAGGGCAGATAGCCTAGTATGAACCTATGAACCTTTCCACTCATATTCAGGATACTTACCCTGAAGATCATCGTGATGACTTCCTTCTGGCCCAGGCAACTGTGTTTTTTCCCTTCTTTTGGAAATGGCCAGGGGAAATTACCACAAGCTTCTTCACAGACTGGGTTTAGTCACACAGTAACAGGGTTACTTGATACATCCCAACATCCGTCTACTTCAGTTGACTGCCTGGAAGATGGGGTCTTTTAGGCACCTGTTTACTGAGGAAGTGCACATCGTGCACTAAAGTGAAGCAAGAAAATCATAAACGTTTTTTCTAGTTTTGCCAATGGCATAACCTACGCCCATTTTAGGATTGTTCTCTGGTTTTACAATATTTGTGTTAAGTTACTATCCTATTGCCTTAATTATATCTCTGTCAACGTTCATTTATTTGCCATTTCAGCATGTCTGCCAGTGGTTGATCATCTTTGTGCGCAGTCTCGTGTCAAAATGTCTTTGAAAGGGGTTTTGCAGAAGAGGCCTACAGGTAAACAGATGGCCCCTGCTTTGGGATCTTAATGTTGTGTTAGAGAAGTTAACACTTGCTCCATTTGAACCAGCTAGCATTGCTGACTTGAGGTTCTTAACCTGGAAAGTAGGTTTAATGAAGAGCATCTGAGTTGTAAGTTCTTACAGTGAGTCAGCCCTGTCTCATTTTCTGCAGGGACAGGGTTTCTTTGAGAACTAATCCCTCTTTTTATGCCTAAAATGATATCCAAGTTTACTTTAAGCCAAATAACCCGTTTCCCTGTTTTCTTTTCTAAACCTGAACATGAGGGGAAAAGGATACTCCATACTTTGGATGTCCACAGATCACTCCAATTCTAGCTTGACAGAACTAAATCTTTCAAATCTTCAGATCAGTTGTTTATTTCTTATGAGGTTAAGAAGAACCTGTGAAAAAAACAGACTACTTCCAAATGATTGTCTATAGCTATTATCTTTTGTTATACTTACCTTAGCAAAACTATTCCAGCCAGGGTCTAGGCCCACTTTACCAGGACATTGGCTTCATCTGTTGCTTTTTGTAAATGGTTGGATTCTAGAAGTATTCTGGAAGCTGCTGCTTGGTCCTCTGAACATACTTTCATAAAGCACTATAAGCTGATTCCTTCTCTAGGTGCAGGTCAGGCCTTGTTTGGACCATTGTCCAGCAGCTCCTTGACTCTTCATCTTGCACTTCCCAAATGTAGTTAGCTAAGGTAACCTACCCATAATAGCTAAGGTTACTGCAACAGTTAATAAGATGAAGAACATAGTACAGTTGTGTAAGTTGAACTTAACATAACAGTAGATGTTTGAATGGCAACTGCTGCAGTAGCTGCTGTCTCCCTCCATCCATCCCCCTTATTTTTCTTTGGTGTGTTTTTTATGACAGGGTATAGACATTTGTTTGTTTATTTATGTATGTTCCTAACGTTGTCCTGTCAAGGCTCAGCCTCCCTATAAAATTTTGGCAGGAAAGCTATGAAGGGCTTGGCACCTAAACTTGTCTTTTAGTTAGCTCAGCTCCAGCTGCCAGACAGTTTAAGCATGTGGAAGGTGTCCTGAAGCTTTCTAAGCTGGCCAGCTGTTAGTTATATCCTTGGCGGTATAAAACCTATATAGCTAAAGCTACTGCAGCAGTGGTCATCCAAACATCCACTGTTGTGGTAGGTTTACTTACACAACTGTAATTTCTCAGTTTAGTACTGTATTACTTAAAAAAAATACTTTTGGAGTGAAGATTAATATGACACGCACACAATTCAGGCAAGAGTTCAAAAGCATAACTTCTGAAATACAGTAAATGAATTCTCCCAAGTCAGGTAATATAACATATAAACCTCATTTATACATGCATATGTCCTCACCTTTACACATTCTCTCTTCTTATATGTAACAAATCTGTTTAAATATACATAGATCTCTGTTATACTGTTTGTATTGTGTGTGTGTGTGTGTGTGTGTGTGTGTGTGTGTATATATATATATATATATATATATATATATATATATATGTATGTATATATACAGAGATATGTTTATATATGTTAAACTCTGTGATCAAAATAACCTGGGCTGGGCCTGAAATTGGTCATTGATAATACGAGTGCCCTAACCTAAGCTAGTCTTTCTTCTATTATGTATGCCTTTCACAAAAGTAACACTGCAGTTAGGAAACTCATTTTCAGTGGCGTGTGACATAGTTCACAATGATAGCCTGATTACCTTCAAGGTTTGATCCTAACAAGCCACCTGTTATTTATGGTAGAGTAATATTTTAGACCCAGTTCCCTGGAGAGCCCATAAGTACATGCCAGTCACCAAAAATGTCATTCCACTGACTGCTGTTCAAAACCTTCTACAGGGTAGAGGACATTGAAATCCCTCTTCTATCTGCAGACATTTTTATAGCGCAGAGAACTTAAGGTGTATTTTATTGCTGATGGGGTTCAATTTTCTGTATTACAGATTATACTTTTGGTAGGGCAAGTTATATAAGTTAATCAATTATATTCAATCAAATGGAACCACCTATACTGAGCCAGAGGATGTAGCAAACCTACTGCTAGACAAATTCAACACTAACTCTACCCCTCTCTCCCTTTCCCAGCCTCCCCTCAGGAAATACCATCAAATATAACTCCCTCCTACTATCATCAGGGAACAGGTCATCAGTGCTGTCTCTTAGGCCAAGAGGGCTGCACTGATGGGTCCCGACAATATCTCAGGCTGCCTTCTAAATTGTATAGAACATGACCTATCAGGCCCTCTGAAATCACTATTTAACAATATCTTCCAAACATTCTCATGAATGGCGAGCAGTAACCATCATTCTTCTGCAGAAAGGCAGGCCATTTACAGACCCTGGTAAGTACAGACCCATCAATCTCAATAGTTTCGTATGCAAAGCCATGGACAAAAATGTTAGAATAAAGAAGAAAGTGTGCTTACCACAGAGACTCAGACTAAAATTCCACTCCACAGTGTAGAAAAATACAAAAAATACACTGAAAACATAATAAGCACTTTCATTTTAATATATGTTTTTTTCAAAAATATGTTTTATTATTTTCAAATAGAAGGTATCAGATAAATATTCAGGTACAATCAAAAAAAAAATTAAGATATGATACCAACAAATAATCCATACAAAACAACTCCCTCCCACTCTCGAAAAACAATATATATGTATATATATATATATATATATACACACACACACACACACACACACACACACACACACACACACACACACACACACACACACACACAGTGCACTACTCCCAAAGAAAAAAGGTGAAACCTAAGGATCAAGAAGAAAGTTTAACTAACTTGCCTATAATTAGATTGTAGACACCATTGAAGGTCTTATTGGTTAATCTTCCATAATAATGTCAAAATGAGATTTCAGTATTTCTGGAAGTAAGTTTGTTTGTTAGGATTAGATTTCTAAATTCTTTCCAGGATAACTTAGAGCGGTCTTTCCAGTTCTTGGTTACGTAAAATTTGATTAATAAGCAAAGAGTAATTAGGACATGAAGTTCCAGCTTAGAAAATCTAAGCTCTGTGATGTGTAATATTGCAAGCTCCCATGAAAGGGTTGACTTTTGGTGTCCCATTTTTTCTAGAAGCACTTTCAGGGAGTTCCATAGCTTATGTGTGAGTTTACAGTACCCCATAATGTGTAGAAGGTCTGCATGCGGGGAAAAACAAGGGCAAGCTGGTGAGATTTTAGGACTGAATTTATTTAATCCGGCTGGAGTGAAATATGAATTATTTACCATTAATTGTGTGTACGCTAATTTTTTTAAAGGGGAGAACTTAATAGTGGATTCAAAGGCAATGAGTTTTTGCTTATCTAAGAATTGGGATCCTAGTTTATCCCAAAATTCAGAGATAAGTAGCACTGGTTAGTATTTAACAGTGACCACTGTTTTCTACGTATTAGATAACATAAGTTTCCTACTAGTTAGATTTTTAATATTATCTGCCACACTGGTCATATCTTGCACAATATTTGGAGGTTCCTTGAGTAGTGTAGGCATGAGCTCCCTCGACTGCCATAGTGTAGTAGTATATTTAAAACTCATATTTAATAATGCTCTCCTCTCTTGCATCAATTTCTCCTTATGTTCGTAGATATCTCATACCTTCAATTCTTTAATCGTTGGATAATCATCAAGATTAATCAAATTATTGTTGAGTCTAATGTTAGGATTCATGTGTATGGGTTGAAAGAAGGAGAGTGTATTATCTAAAGTGAGAGACTTCATTAGGTCCCGACTTTCTTTTTTAAAATGCTGTTTATTTTAGAATTGTTTAGATTTAATGCTGTCATAAAGGGGAGTGCTTTTGGGTTGAGGTTATTGCTGATAAGATGGCTGTGCCAAATTTTAACCCGGGGGGGGGGGACCAGGCGTCTTTCTTTGATTCGAATTCGGATATTAAATGTATTCTGTTTGCACAAGTTATCCAGTAGCAAAGTCGGAAATCCGGTAACCCTAAACTTCCCTTTTCTTTAGGCTATATTAATTTTTGGTAATTTATTCTCACTGATTTAGGGAATCATAAAAAAATTGGCCAAATCTGTATGCATATTGTTCGGGATGAGAACATTTGAGGCATTTAATTGATATAAAAATTTAGGTAAGATATTTATCCTAATAATAGCTGCTCTAGAGAGAAGGGATAGTTTCAGATGCTGCCATCTATTAATATCTTCATGGATGTCTGCCCATATTTTCACTAAATTTTTTTTGATACATGAGGGGATGAGTTTGTGCGAATTGCAACCCTAAGTATCTAAATTAATATACAATCTTGAAGAGCCAGTCTGATAGTAGGTATTCTTTATGGTTTAGGGGGTTAATGGGAACGATCAAGGATTTTTTGGAGTTAACTTCGTAGTTTGTGATTCTGGAAAACTTGTTAATTGCCACCTATCTTCTTCAAGTCTGAAATAGGACATTCAAAATAAATATTGAGGTCATCTACATAAGCCGATATCATCAACCTAACATTTGAGATTCTAGGGATAGTATGATAGGTAACTTGAGAGAGGTAGAGAAACAGCAGTTCAATATAAAGATTGAAGGGGAGAGATGGCACCCCTGTCTAGTTCCATTTGCTAGTTTAATGGGTTTACTCATTTTTTTATTGACATAGAGGTGGGTATAAGAGTTCTTATATAGGGTTCTGATAATATTTATGAAGCTTTTGAGGATATTAAACTGTTTAATAGTTGTAAAAATGAAGTTCCAATTGACTCTGTCAAACACTTTCCAGGCATCAAGAACTAAACAATAGCCGGTGTGTTTTTCATATTTACTAATCTGAATCATAGCATCTAGTGTTAATGTATTATCCCATGTTTGCTTATTCATCATGAAACCCGCTTGCTCAGGGGATATAATACAGCATATAACTTTTTTCAATCTTTCCACTATGACTAAGGCCAGGATTTTAATGTCTGTGTTAATTAGCGATATTGGTCTGTAATTGTGTTGGTTTGATTTATCAAGGTTATTTTTGGGTATAAGAATTGTCTTTGAGTGGTTCAGGTACAAATCAGATATGCCATTCAGCTTGATGTAATTGAAAATTTTCAGTAGTATGGAGGATAGATTTAAAATGAATGTTTTATAAAACTCTGAGGTGTACCCATCTGGTCCTGGTACCTTGCCAGGTTTGAGTTTTCCGATGATCTTAATTATTTATTGCCTACTAAGAGGAGCATTCAGCAACTCTATCTGATTTTCCTGTAATTTAGGCCATTTGATCTTTTTGAGGAAGCCTTCAATTTCTTCAAAGATAGATTGGTAAGAACACATCCCATATACTTGTGAGTAAATTTGGTGGAATACCTCTGATATTTGGGAATCTGATTTATGTATTTTCCCTTGGTAGTGAAGGAATGGGATTCTTGATGTTTCTTGCCTATTTGTGATTATCCTCGCCAGTAATTTGGAAGGCAGTTGCGCCCATTCTGAATATTTAGCTATACTTTTTGTTCTTACAGAGAGTAGTTATTTTGATGTAGTGTAAATAGCTGTTGTTATGCCTGATTTATTAGTTTCTCAGTGCCAGGGTTTGGTCTGCACTGGTATTAAGTTTCTAGGTCTTTCAGATTGGATATTAGTTTAGACTCTTTTTCTCTTGTTATTTTTTTAAAGTACGAGGCTTTCTGAATAAAGATCCCTCTTAGTTTGGCCTTCCAAGCCGCCCTTAGGATATCTGCTGGGATATTGCTGTCCTTTAATTCTCTTTCCAAGTCAAGCAACAGGTTCGAAACCTCTTGAGTAATGTCTGATTTAAACAATAAGTTGTTGTTCAATGACCAGTTGGAATAGTTAGGCTCCCATTTCTGTTTGTTTGATGGGTTTATTTATAAAGTAATTTTGGAGTGGTCTGAGAAAAATCTCGGGTGTTTAAATATCTGCTGCCAACAGAGTCTCTGAAATGAGAAAAAAATCTATTCTGGATCAGGGATTATGACATTTAGAGAAATATGTGTATAGATTAACTCTCCCTGGGTCGTCTTAGAATGAGATGGGGTCTATTAAGCAAAAGTCAGTCATAAATTCTCCTATGGCTGTTGACGCAATTATGTTTTGCGAGCTAGGGCTACTAGTGCGGTCTATGACTGGATCAGTAACTAAGTTCCAGTCCCCTCCTAGTATGTAATCATATTTCGGGAAATTACCTAAAATATTGTATAATTCCAAAATAAAATCCTGTTGGCTGTTACATGGGCCATAAACATTGAGGAAAAGTGTTAATCTCTTATTGACGGGATTAGTAGATATGAAATAACACCATCTGCCTTTTGTCTGCATTGGATTCAATAATAGTAGGTGTGAATGATTTTTTTTTTAATTATGATAGCTACTCCTTTCGAATTGGTACTATCACCAGCTGTGATTATTTCTTTAATCCATTTCTTGTGCGTCTCCTTCCCAGTCTTCAGTAAGTCTGTGTTTCGTGCAAAAAAACATATGTTCACCTCAGATTTGTAAATCAAGTGCATTAGTAAGTTTTACTTACTTTTGTCTTGAATCCCCCTCACATTCCATGATTCTATCTTCCCCAGTTTAGTTTTGAGGCGAGGTAGTTGTTCTTCATGTAGGACTGTAGGTATGTCACTTACAGACTAAGTAGAAGGTAAAAAGGATAATTGTAAGGCAGTAGCACATAACTCTCTCACTACTAAACCAGGGCCTAACCGCATACCACTTGTAGGTAAAAGAGTTTGATGTGAATAGGCTGCATAGCATAGTATTAATACAAAAACTTAACAAAAGTGTTTTAACCCATATAAACTAGTTTATCTAAACTATCTAATACAGCTTTAGCACATACATATATATATATATATATATATATATATATATATATACACACACACACACACACACACACACACACACACACAGCTAAAGTCACTCCTCGATTGGCCATCCAGTACCCCATCCTTGATAATCACAAACTCCTGAATTGAAGGGAGTAGCCTCTTAGAAGGTTATGACAAAAAAATAGTGAGAGTAACATAAAGAGCAAATTCTTTTAAGCATTTCAGACAGATACCATGAACTGGCGTTGGTTAGTTTAAGAGAGGCATTATGTACATTTTTCAATAGTTTCATGACTTGTATTACCCAGCAATGCTAAAATTTCTTAGAGGCAATGAAAGCTGAAATTGCCTAGATTGAGATAGTAGCACAGAAGTAATCAGAGAGAGAGAGAGAAGTTACTGTTTCCAAGAGATGACAAATAACATAGTCAGAGATGACTTGCTTCTCTCAATATGCAAGCTATACTTCCTGTTAGAAATCAACATTCTTGCATTTTACATCCAGTCATACTATTAAGTCTTCACGTTACCGCTTTTTCACTTCCCAGAGGTATTACTATTGAAATCACCCCTAAGTATTATTGAACATAAATAATTATGTCACATCATGATGTCCAACAGGCATGTCTTGGTATAGTTCACTGTTGTCATTCATTTGGAGATACCCGAGATGGATGCTGTAATATATCCTCTGTAGGGCTGTCGTCATTCTCCTCAAAGTCCCAACTGTCTTTTCATGGAATGACAAGTTGTACATTGACAACCAGCAGAAGTTCTAATTTAGAAGTAATTAAATTGGTAGGACGATCACAAAGTCACATCTGTGCATGGAGAATGAGTTTGGTTGCAGTATCTCATTACACTATACATATGTGATGTCAGAGTAACTAGTATTTTGCTGCTTAGCAAAAATATTATATTTTAATTTATTACTCTCACTTTACACTGACCTTATTGCTCTTCTAGATCATACTGAGGTTTATATGCTGAGGTTAAAGGTTGATTTAATGGTCAAGGTGATTGCTTCACAGGCGCGCAATGTACAGGATTTGATTCCCACTTTTGGTAGGGAAACTGGCCGTGCTCAAAATAGCCCAAAGGGGTAACTATTCTGGTAATTAGCTATGAACCTACAGAAAACATGAGGGAGTAGTTATTTATTTCAACAGTTGGCAACTATTAGTATTAAGTTCTGTCTTAATAAAATTCTGTGAATTGGGACTTGCCTGCACAAGATTGCCCATGGGATTGTGTTTCACAGACAGTGTTTTGGGATTATTAGCACAGTTGTATTGTGTGTATAATGCTATGGCTAAGCAGTGGGGTGAGTCCATTTTGTAGCCCTCTTCATAATTCAGTTGAAGCTTTGGTATTGTTTTTACTGCTTACCAGCACTATTCTGTAGGATAATATGTTCGTGAGTGAATCCTACCCTTCACTAGGGTTATATGCAGACTCACCCATAATGCTGTGGTAACTGGTCATCCTTCAAGTAGAATTTTATATGTGAATTTATCTCTCTAAACAATCTAGCTGTCCTTCTCTAATTTCCCATAATTGTGACATCCTCCTAAATTATTCCAGCACTTTTTTCCTTCTCCACATCCAACAAAGAATATCACCCTGTGTTTATTTTTCTATTTGTTTCTCTTCGGAATTGCCCTGCTATCAGCTCTCACAAACTGTACTCATGTAACAGGATACTAAGACTAAGGGTATCAGCTTTAATACATCAATTTCCTTTCACAGTCAGTGAGCAAAAGGTATGATTAATTAACCAAGATGTGAGCCCTAATTGTTTAGGATTCTCAAAACTCATTTTATTTTGACTAGTGGTCTTTCTTCTGTCACTAGGTTTTCCCTAACTAAATATATGTGCTCTGACACGTGTGAGAGCCATTAAAGAAAACAGGCACATTGTTTGAGCACTGCTGACTTGTGGTTAATTGTAATCTATAGATTTTGGCATCTTTGTAATGTTTGCACTATGATCCCACCCGAGGGTGTAATATAAGGCAGTCTGTCATCCCTGTTCTCTTGACAGGTTATGTGACTATGTTAGTGGTGATGCACATCAGGCAGATAGACCTAGAGTCTATTGTACAGATATAGAAACAAAATAAAAGCTAATAAACTTTTAAAAAGTTTCTGCTCATAACTATTACACTATTACGTAGTTTTGTATACTGACCTTATACAGTAAAATGCAAGCTTATCTTAGTATATTCCCCACCACACGCAAAATTCCACATAGACAGCTGACATGTACACCGTCGAAAATACATTTTTTTTCTTTTTTTTTTCTTTCTCCTTCACTTTTTTCTTCCTTTTTTTTTTTTGTGAGATGTACATCTTCCTCCATGTAGTGGTTTGTGTCATCTGTAATCCTTGCTAAGAACAATCAACTCCAAGGCCGCTACAATTTGGGGGAATGGACATGCCTTTACTGCAGGGACCACTAAGAAAGTGTGTGTGTGATTGCACAGAATATCATTATACTTAGTGGTATATAATACCTCCAGTCAGTGAATAACACCATCCAATTTATCTTTGCAACAGTGACAGATTGATTGTGTGGTCATGAAAAATCATGTATAATAGCGCTCAAGGGCCAGCATTCCCATAATGTCTACCCTTTTATTCCTCTTCCCATTTACAAATTATTATCAAATAGGAACACTCATCACATATGCTCATTAAACAAACTTCTAGTATCTTACTTCTTTCCATACATTCTTCTCCACCTTCCTACATGTATTGCAGTTACAGAGCCAAAAAAAAAAGAAAACAAGATCGAGCCCTACAGTGTGTAAGTCCACAGTATACAGATAAAAAGCACACTGCCACGACTGGGATTCCCTCACAACTCCTTTATTGAAACAATCTTGTACATTAAAAAAGATTGAGCGCTTTCTTCCCTATATCCAGGGATTTCATCAGAATCTGTCTTAACAATTTCTCCCCGTAAATACTCTACAATAATGATGACATCACTTGTTACCCAAGTAATTAGTAAAAAAAGAGATGTTTAAAGTGCAACATACATCAATTCACTTCATTCTGTTGTGAACCCATAATGCATTGCTTTCAAACCCATTCACATCTTAAAAACTTTGTGTGAAACACTTGTAAAAAACCTTATAAAAACTTTATAAAAAATTTTATATAAAACTTTATGAAAAAACTATATAAAATACTTATTGTTAAAACACTGACATTCTTTTTCGTCCCTATATATTGAGTATACTTCCACTTATAAATGATTTCATAGCCTCCATTTTTTTTTATTCAGTAGAGGCTTTATTGATATATTTTCATTTAACCCTGGGGGTTTGACTTTCTTGTAACTTAATTTGCCATCTTGTTTCTCTTTCTTCTATATGGCTTCTATAGTCTCCTCCCCTTGGGTTTTGTAGCACTCTTTCTAATATGCCAAATCTAAATTCTGTACACTTCAGGCAAACAATCAAATGCCTGTATAGGGCATTATTAAAACTTTTAGTGGATATTTGGTATGTGTGTTCGTATATCCTGTCCCTTAGTCTTCTCTCTTGTTTTACCTACATAAAAACTGGGACAAGATTTACACATAGCCAAATAAATCACTCCTGTAGTTTGACCGTTTCCTTTTTCAAGTCTTAACTACAATTTTTAGAAAGTTATTAATTGTTATATTCTCTTCTGTGAAAATGTACTTGCATTGAGAACAATTCCCACATCTTGTGGTACCAAACCTATTTCTATTCTTTGTTACCATTTCAAAGGACTTTTTTAAGTTAGGACCTACCTTATATACAAAATTTTGTTTGGAGCCCCCTATATTCCATAGCTTAGGGTTATTCCTAAGAATGGCCCAGTTTTTATTCACTATTTTTTCCACTTCAGAAGCTTTACTTCCATAAGGAACAACCACAGCTTTTTCAATTTTTTATTTTCTTCCTCTATAATGTTTTTGCTTTCCTTTATGGTGCTGGAATTACCTAGAAGGGGTTTATATTTCTCCCCCATTCTTTCATTACGTACTCTACGTATTCGTCTATAGCTTTAGTGGGATACCCTCTTGTTTGAAATAGTTTTGCTACTATGGATAATTCATCATCTATTTCCTCTTCTTTAGAGGTCATTCTCGCTACTCTTATTAATTGTCCTTTTACAATGCTATTTTTTTGTCTTAATGGATGATCACTGGAATATTGTAGGTAAGAATTACTAAAGGATGGCTTCCTATATACCTTGGACTTGAAACAATTATTATCTTTGTGTATGTGTCTAAATAATTTATCCCATTCATATCATACTTGTATGTAAATTTTAGAAATCCTGAACTTCCATTTTGATATTGAACCAAATCTTTTATTCCACTCTCCGATCCTTTCCACAAAATAAAAATGTCGTCAAGGAATCTAACATATAAGCTCATATGCTGAAAAAAGTCACTCTGGAAGACTTTATTTTGCTCCCACGTTAGCAATACCATGTTGGCAAAAATAGGGGCACATGAAGCCCCCATAGACACCCCCCTATGTTGCCTGTAGTATTCACCTTCATATATTATGAAATTATTTTCCAACACTATTTCCATAAATTCCAGAAATAATTATTTTTTATCATTTCCTAATGTAGTATTCATGTGAAGACCTTCAAAAAACAAGTCTAAACCTTCTTTTTTTGGGATGGATGTAAACAAATCCACTACATCTATAGTTAAAATGATTATTTCTTTATCCCAAAGCTCTTTCCTTATTCTTCCAAGAAAATCCCATGAATCTTTGAGAATGTGCTCCCCATTCAACACTTGCTGTTTTAACCATCTATCAATGACCACTCTAAAAGGATATGTTTTTGACCCACGACCATCCACAATAGGTCTAAAGGTTAGGTTTTCTAAACCTTTGTGTGTCTTGGGTATTCCAACTATAGTAGCCACTTTTGGTTTCATTACTTTAAGGTAATTATATAACACATCTGAAATTCTTTGTTCAATGAGATATTCTTCTATATAGTAATCACTCTTTCTGTGGCTAATATTCATTTCATTCAGTGAGGGTTGATATGTGTTTGTGTCATTCAACATCTCAAAGATTTTTTGGGAATATTCTTAAGTGTCATAAAATACCATTCCACCCCCTTTACCGGGTTGCATTATTCTAATGGTCTTGTCATCTTTCAATGCCTTTAATACTTCATTTTCTTTCCTTCTTAAATTCTTGCTCACCAGTCTATGTTGTTATTTACTTTTCATTCTGTAGATGTCTTCCATAATAGCTTTTTCTAATATATTTAGAGTCGGATCTAGTGGTGGATTATAAACACTTTTGTTCTTAGGTTCTATACTTTTAAACCTCTTTTCACCTTTTGTTTGATCATTAAATAAATAAGCCAGATTTAGTTTTCTCATGAACATTTTTAACTCAATAACTGTTTCAGTATAGTCAAAACATTTTGCAGGTACAAATTTTAGACCTTTCATACACAGATGAAAATGTTCTTTACCTAATTCTATCCCTGCAAAATTATATATGTGAAATCCATCCATTGTGTATACTGTACCATCCTTCCTAATACTTTCTACCATCTCTGCCTTTTGTTCCTGTTCCTTTTGTTCTGTACACTCTCCCATTGTTCCCTGTCTTCTTCCAGTCCCACATCCCAATCTTGTTGATACTGAAAATTTTGAGGTTCATAATTTTCTCTTTTATACTGCTCATTATTATAGGGTTTTCCTTTTGTCCCATATCTTTGTTTTCCTTTATATCCATTTTTATTCTTGTCTATTGACTCTCCATTTCCTTTTAAATTTTAAGTATGCCCTATTATTTTTATATTCATCCAAGTCTCTTTGCATTTTCTTACATTTTGTTTCATATAACCTGTTACACTTAAACTCAATATTGTCCATGTTCCTAAAATATAAACTTTCATATTCTATAAATAAAAGATCATTCTTAATTTTTCTGTCCAATACTTCTGCTTGTCCAATAAGTATACTCAATTTTTTATCATTATTCTTAATCTTTTCCATCATTTCTATCCCAAACCTATTAAACATCTCTACAAATTCAGAAATTAAATTGTCATCATAATCTAGACCAAAGGGGAACTTACAAGTCCTTAGTCCCCTTGGTAGGATTTTTTTTTAAAACATGTTCTGATAAATAGCCATTTTCTAATTGAAGTTTCTTGATTAAAAACAAAAAATCATTTCTTTGACATTCCCTTCAAGTTTATCACTTTTCACATTAGGATCACTTTTTGTGTTGTTCGCACTAATTTTATCTGAAAACACGTACTGTTTGCTTAAAAGGGAATCAAACCCCTTGCCATGTCCAATGTCTTTGTTTTACGGTACACTATTTTCAGAATTACTCACTTGTCTCGGAGGTGTATGTTTGTACCGATGACTGCTCCACACATTCCGCTCCTCTCCATGTCCCTGTTTACTTCCACTGCGCGGGTTACTCTCGTATCTGCCCTTGGAGTAAGAGATGGTTTCTTTTGGCCTAGCCCCCATTCTCATGGCATCCGACACCCTCTCGTCGCAAATTACCGAGCCTCCCTGCAGATGTAAGCTTTTAGCAAAGCTCCCGTTTTGAATTTGTTTGGCATTCGCCTCGCCTTCACCATTTTCCTCTTCAGGCAGTTCACCTCTCGTCTCACTGTGAGTGACGTCATTTAAAGATGACGAGTGACGCTTCCTTTTAGTGTGCGTGCTTTTACTTTGTTCTCCAGACTGTGTGAATAGTTCTATGAGCCTAGTTAGCTCTCCCTTCACAATAGCCAGCTCTGAATGTACCTGGTTTAACTCCTCTCTTCTAATGGGGGAGAAAATCATCGGTAAATCGTCCAGGGAATCCATTCCGTGCAGCAGGCTCTTAAAGTCCACAAAGAAAACAAGATCGAGCCCTACAGTGTGCAAGTCCACAGTATACAGATAAAAAGCAGACTGCCACGACTGGGATTCCCTCACAACTCCTTTATTGAAACAATCTTGTACATTAAAAAAGATTGAGCGCTTTCTTCCCTATATCCAGGGATTTCATCAGAATCTGTGTCTATTAATAATTTCTCCCCTTAAATACTCTACAATAATGATGACATCACTTGTTACCCAAATAATAAAAAAGAGATGTTTAAAGTGCAACATACATCAATTCACTTCATTCTGTTGTGAACCCATAATACATTGTTTTCAAACCCATTCACATCTTAAAAACTTTGTGTGAAACACTTGTAAAAAACCTTATAAAAACTTTATATAAAACTTTATGAAAAAACTATATAAAATACTTTGTAATATTCACACTATGATCCCACCCGAGGGTGTAATATAAGGCAGTCTGTCATCCCTGTTCTCCTTGACAGGTTATGTGTGACTATGTTGGTGGTGATGCACATCAGGCAGATTGACCTAGAAGTCTATTGTACAGATATAGAAACAAAATAAAAGCTAATAAACTTTTGCAAAGTTTCTGCTCATAATAACTACTACACTATTACGCAGTTTTGTATACTGACCTTATACAGTAAAATGCAAGCTTATCTTAGTATATTCCCCACCACATGCAAAATTCCACATAGACAGCTGACATGTACACCGTTGAAAATACTTTTTTTTTCCCCTTTTTTCTTTCTCCTTCACTTTTTTCGTCTTTTTTTTTTTTTTTTTTTGTGAGATGTACATCTTCCTCCATGTAGTGGTTTGTGTCATCTGTAATCCTTGCTAAGAACAATCAACTCCGAGGCCGCTACACCTTGGGGGAATGGATATGCCTTTACTGCAGGGACCACTAAGAAAGTGTGTGTGTGATTGCACTTGAGAATATCATTATACTTAGTAGTATATGATACCTCCTGTCAGTGAATAACACCATCCAATTTATCTTTGCAACAGTGACAGATTGATTGTGTGGCCATGAAAAATCATGTATAATAGCGCTCAAGGGCTAGCATTCCCATAATGTGTACCCTTTTATTCCTCTTCCCATTTACAAATTATTATCAAATAGGGAACACTCATCACATATGCTTATTAACAAACTTCTAGTATCTTACTTCTTTCCATACATTCTTCTCCACCTTCCTACATGTATTGCAGTTACAGAGCTAAAAGAAAAACCTTTACAGCTGATCACATATAGATGTTTATAAGCTGGAATGCCTTATCAACTCAAATATCTCCATTGCTAACCTCTGGGAGTTATGATTTCCTTAATTAGCGAGATACTTTTTTGGATACCTCATCGCTACGATTACATCCGATGTGGATATCTTTGTGAACAGTTTTAGATTCCTGGAACAAAGTATTCCTCTATTACCAGGGTTCAGCTGTGATCTACTACTGATGCTATATCGGAAGACTAAGATGATTGAAGGCGGAAATAATTACCACAAGGCTTTTCCTACTCCCCAACTAAACCCTGTATAGGACCTTACTGAGTGTGCGTGACCATTTAGGACCGTACTTCCTGGTTCAGCAGGCTCTTCTGGTTTCTTTAGATTAGATATAAAATTAGTATTTTTAAGAAGGACGTCTTCCTTGATTATGTATTATGGCAACAGAGTAATTTAAGCAATGAGGTACGGGTGTATGTATAAGATGCATCTGATCATGAATTCTAAGATTTCCGGTGATTTGCCGAAACATTTTACAAAAACAGCTTTCGCTTCTTTGGGGGATTCAATTGCAGATTTCTCCTCGTTGTTGTAGAATATTAATGTATTTGGGTACTTAATCTGGAATTTGATTTTTCGCTTTATTAATTCAGCACAATAGGGTGCGAGCTTTTGGCGCCTTTCTTTTATAGCAAAGGGCAGGTCTTGAGAGAGACTAATTTTGTGACCGTTCCAGATGATCTGATTTTGTTTTTTTGTCTTCTAACAGTACCTTTGAACATCTTGAAATTTTAAGAGCTTTACGTATATCTGTCTAGGTGAGTCTCTGTCTTGTTTTCTACGTAAGGCCCTGTGAGCTTTCTCTATTATGATACTGCGATTTAAGAATGTGTTGGAATATTTGGAATATTTGCAGGGAGATTTTATTTAGCTGGTTGTGATCGTACTTTTCAGGAATCCCTTAAATTATTGCGTCTACTCCTTGCTTCAAGGTCCGTTAGCTTTTGTTGAATCTCCGTGAGTATAGCGTCTTTATTTTTGAGCTCTTCTTTTAGCATGGCAAGCTGGTGTTCATTAGCTTTAGTTGTGCAAGCTGGTGTTCATTAGCTTTAGTTGTTTCTTCGATGTCGTCCATTCTTACTACTGTTTGATTTATTTGTTTTCCGAAGCTAGATAGTTATTCAGAAAAGTTCTGAACTGCTAATTGGAGAGGCAACAGGACCTCCTTGAGATCATCTATGTGGAAACTTGGGTCCGATTTCTGCTTCGGGCTGGGCTTGGTTTTCTTGCTGTTTGTTCTTTATCTTTTAGTTACCGTGTCCTTTTCTGGCGAGGTAATACTGGACAGTTTGGTTTTACTAGTTAGGGTTTCCATGCTCTCAATATCTTTTTCTTTTGACATTCTCTGTTTGCAGTGTTCCGAGCTGACTTCAAACTTACAGTACTTTGCTGCAGGTGGCCTAGATAGAAAAACGTGGTAATGAAATTGTGATTATCGGCAGGTTTTAATGTTGTTCTTTAGACAGTTTTAACTTCACTATCTCCTTTTCTTGGTTGTCTAAAGCTGAAATATCACAGAAACTGTTGTGAGCTTGCCTGATGCTTAGATTATTGAGGCTGATTTCCTGGGATTGTAGAAATTTGTGTAGGAGCTTTGTGAGTAGGGTGTCTAAAGGATGATCACCATCTTGGCATCAAGAAAGGGCAAAATATCACTTACATTTTAATATTTAAAACTTTAGATAAAACAAACTACCAAAGTTGCTGTTTAAATATGGTTCTCATGTGACGACATGCATCACATGACAGCTGAGCTCTCTGCCGCATTTAAAGTGAGTCATTTTTAACAAAATTCTAAGAAACAAATTGCAAAAAATACAAGCTGACTGAAGTGTTATAAAATATAGAAACTATTTTAAAAACATATAATATTTATATAAAAGATATATTTACATACATTTTAAAAAGTCAAACATATTTATCTCTGTAATGCATTCGGTTTCAATAGGCAGCTTATAGAAATGTGGTCATTCAGTCGTGGCCACCTGCCTGTATTAAGTTTCAGTTGCCAGAACAGCTCACGCTTGTGTAAAAGTATCTACCATGGTCCCCTGCGTTCACCCAGTTTAACTTTTTCAATGATAAATCTAAAAAAAAGTGACCGGGTGTCTCATCAGCGTGTTTAGCTAGTACATTTGTCTCTTTTTTTGTTTCTTTACATCATTAATATGCTCATAGAGCCAATCTTTCAATCTATGTTCTGTCTTGCCTGTATGTTAAACCGGACAGTTTTGACACAAGACAACACAGACCACCGCAAGTACGTGAAAATTCACTTGTTGAACTTTCTAATAATGGTACAGTTAAAATTGTTATTAACAGTAAGGGTGATTTCAAAGTTTATAATTACTCTTCTGTTGCAATTGACACCACTTGTACTGATTTATTTGAAAGTGGCATGACTTTTGTACCTAGTGTACACACAAATCTCCCTTTTCTTTTAATGGACTTTAACCAGTGCATCAGAAAAATGAATTTTAACTAGTTATTTGATCAAGTGGCTGGTCCACTGGACCCACTTAGGATATAAAGCACCTTTACTCACACTATTCATCCAACAATTTCATGTTTTGCAAAAATTTGTGAATTAGATTTTCTTTAGGACCTTAAACCACGTAGGCGAAACAGTCAAACAGCAAACTTGCTTCCATGTGACAAACCATTATTAAATTGAAAGATTTGAGTAATGTGAAATAAGACAATGAAACCAGACAAGGGAGGCGGCCTTGTCATTATGGACAAAGCCAACTATCTGACTAGAATGCGTGATTTCCTTGGTGGAAACTCTGATATCAGTGTGTCGCTTAATATTGCTTACAAGAAGGTCAAGGACATGTTGAACGAACTTTTCATAGAAGAGTATTGACATGCATGAGTTCAGTTTTTTGATCATTTCCCCCACTGTTTCTACTATCTTTGGCATTCCAAAGATTCATAAGAACATTCAGGATTCTATGATGAGACCTATTGACGATGCTAGAGGATTGGTCACCCACCCCAGTGCTAAGCTCTTGGACGAAAAATTGAAGCACTTATTATTTAAAGAAACACACATCTGCAGAGACTCTTGGGGCTTCCTTATCAAAATTAATTCCCTTGAACACAATGACAGCTGTCTTTGTTACAGTAGATTTTAAAGATCTTTACATTATTATTCCACATTACATGGGTATAAAATGGTTTACAGAATATTTATCTGAACATGATGCACCTCCTTTGGACAATGCTTGTGTTGAAGGACAGTTATTTCATCTTTGAGCATGAATATTTTTTGCAAAGCATAGGGGTGGCTATGGGTTCGGTTTTCTAACATCATGATGACAAAGTGGGAAGAAATGTTTCTTTTTAAGTCTGGCACACTTGTTACCTGGACGGCATATTTTTGGTGTGGAGGGGTAACATTGACAGATTGTTAAAAATTCTTTAACTACAGCAATCAGACTACAAACTTTCTGAGGTTTACTTATGAAAAAAAACTGCACCAGTATCGTTTACTTAGACATTCTACTGATTAAAGACAGTGAAAATTGTAGGTATGAGTCCCAAATTTACTGTAAACCCACCTTTTCAAATGTTTATCTGCACCTTTCTAGCTGTCACACCCACCACCAAAAATGTGCTGTTGTGAAGAGTAAATTTGTTAGAGCTGCATGTATGGTGTCCATTTTTGAAGATTTCTTGGATGAATGTGAGCTCATTAAAAGCATGTTTGTTGTTAGGGATTACCCGAATAGTTTTGTCAACCATTTGATGTATGAAGTTATAAACAAATGTGAGAAAAACTTCGTTGTCCCCATTTTAAGACATTCTAACAGTCCACCTAACCAAGAAACCTCCTTTTTGAACCCCCTGGTTTCTGAAACTGATGGGGGCAGTAACACTAGCCATTCATCCATACCGCATTTCCTGATTCCATATGCAGATTCTAGAAGCAGCAGCCTTCAGCTTAAAAAAAAATAAAAAATTTGCAAGTCAACTAAACATTGTGGTAGACTGCTACTTGTAACGAAGCATGCACTAGTACTCCCTCCAAATGGCTCAGGGCTACCTAATCGTCACAGTGTTCATCACTCTGACTTAAGTTACACGGGGGCTTGTGTTAATCACTGTGGATTAGTGGACTGGTACATGGAACTAGGGGCCCAATTAACCCAAAGAGCCTGATGGTAGAAGGGCAAGGTGTGTGTGTGATAGCAAAGCCATGAAATTTAAAAAAAAGCCCCATTGTAATAAAGAATAGTGGTTGAGTAATCAGTGAAAATTTCAAGGTTATATGCAATTATATAACCTTTCTATATACCAAGGAGCATAGTGCACTCAAATATAGTTTTTAACCCTCCCCTCCACCCAGTAACCAGCATAAGCACCCTTCACTATACCAAGTTGACTAATTTATTTATCCTTTATGGGCAAGGGCTAGATCCATTTGTTCCCAAGCAGGGTGTGACGCCTATGGTCTGCCTGTTCCTTGCTCAGGGCAAGAGCCTTATAAGCCAGTATATTTCCCAAAGGTAAGGG